>NC_052615.1:20849255-21041295 GCF_016545825.1 Eucalyptus grandis
AGGCGAATATTTCACGTAGTAGTCATATTTTCCGCTTGGTTGACCCAATGTGTCGAACACTTCACCCTTATCATGTATCTTCCCTAGGAGATCCTAGCTCCGAAAGGTTCCCTCAAAATCAGTTCTCGATGCGTTGTCTATTACCACTTGTTCATCCTCTTTTAGGAAAGGAAGCTTAGCTTTCTCCACTTCACGGTCGCGAGTAGCATTGTGAGATGATGCGCTAATTGTGGATGGTGTCATCATGGGTAGTGGTCTTTGTTCTCCATTGACACTTCGGATTACCCCCATGCTTATCATTTTGCAAATACGTTCTAGTTTTTCCTCCATGGTTATGTCATCCCCTCTTTCATAATGCCCAGCTAGCTCGAGGGCCTCATACAATTTAGGGACGTTCACCGCAAAGGGTCGTTCATTAGCTTGCATTTCCCCAAGAATCATATTCACTTCTTCAGCATGATCGGGCAAAGGGTTTTGTTGCACATTGGGTGTAGCTTCTTTGAAGGTCAACTTTCCTTTATCCAATAGGTGTTGAACTCTCCATTTCAGTGTGTAGCAGTTATCAACGTCATGCCCTCTTTCTCCCATGTGGTATTCACATGCTTTGGTCACATCAAACCCCGGGAATCTTGGGGGATTGTCTCTAGGCACCTCCTTGGCTACCAATCTCTTTTCGAGAAGGATAGGTAACAATTTTGATAGAGGTCGGGGTAGAGGCATGAATTCCCTTCGAGGGAACTTTTTGCTTCCGTCAGATCCACGTGACATGTTTCCTTGCATGGCTTTAGGCTTTTGCGAAGGCGTCGGCACTGATTTAGGTGCAGATGGCTCTTGGATAAATGCCACTTCGACTGCCGACTCTTTATCCTTCTTTGTTGAGAACTTTTTGCTATTCCCTGTGCATATTCTTCCATCAACTATCGCCCATTCAACTCCTTCACCAACCTCCACCAGTTGTGAAAATGTTTGGCACCCAGAGTACACTAATCCTGGAAATAATCGATGGCAAAGTCTTCAAGAAAAGCTGCCTCATTTCTTTCTCACTCAGTGGAGGCTTCACTTGTGATGCCATCGTTCTCCACCTCTGGGCGAACGCTTTAAATGATTCGTTCCTCCTTTTTTCCATCCGAACTAGCTCCTCTCTTGTAGGGACAATCTCATAATTGAATTTATATTGCTGTAAAAAATTGTCAACGAGGTCGTCCCATCCAGTGAGCTCTTCAATATCTAGTGCAATAAACCACGACAAGGAAGGACCGTCTAAGCTATCTTGAAATGTATGTATGAGGAGCGGGACATTGTCGGAGTAGCGAGCCATCCTCCTTAAATAGTATTTGAGATGGGTTATAGGACAACCAGTGCCATCATATTTTCTTGTGAATTCTGGCTCCTTGAAATTCTCAGGTACTTTCACCTTAGCATATGGGGTTAGCTTATCCACTCCCTTCATCTCATATCCTTGGACAACACAAAGTCGCTCCTCCATCTTAGCCAAGCGTCTTGCATTTTCTTCATCAAAGCGGATGGTGGATCCCTCCTTTGGAGGGGGATCCAGATTGACGATTACAGACGTAACAGAAGGGGCCTCCTCAGAAGCACCTTTTTCAGCAGGATCGGCGACGTGGTTCTCTAGCTGAGGGTGGAGCGGGTCCCGACAAAACGGGAGTAGAGGTTCCGGCTATGGTCGAGGTCGGAGGTTCACTGATTTTTCGGCTTATCTTAGCCATCAAAGCAGTGAGTTGAGTCAGCTAGTTCTCCATGTTAGCCACGCGTATACTGATATCCTCGTTCTCCATCCTGGCTTTTGTGCGAGTACGAATTGGAGATCTCCTCTTAGCCGTGTTGACGTTGGACGAAAGTAGACAACCCGTTAGTACCGGTCAAGGATAGATAAGCATATATGAGCATTAAGTAATGATTAGGCGGTCGGTCCATGACAAAGATCTAATCGACCCGATTTGTTCATTTCATTGAAAGTAAGGTTGTTACATAACGCAATAAAAGACATGAGGCAGAATTCCCAAATAGCGAAGCTAATTATGAGTCATATCTCTCGATATTGCAACATGAGACAAATTCTTTAACATTGTGACACATGTGGGCATGGGCCCATTACATATCGCACTTGACTCAATCTAACTAACGAAGACAGCTCCCGCTTGTGGCGCTCACTAACTCGGGTCAACTTCGAGGCGCACTCCTCGGCTTCTTCGAGCTTCCTTTTGAGGCGCTTGATCTCAGCTCGGTGGGTGGTCTTTAATGGCACGTCGGGAATCTTTGGGCGTAGGCTCTTTGGGATTTTGTGCCTAAGGATATATTCCATCGTGGCGTAATAGGTCTTCTCTTGCCCTTCCAACTTCTCTTCAGGCCATATCAGCTTTCAGGGGTGGCACATATCCCACATTGACTTGACTAACGCGACGGAGTCTTCGTGGTCTTGGTACCCGTCAATGAAGTCTATCCTAAGCGGGTCCTCTTGAATCGTCGATGGAAGTTGTTGATGTGGCATCCCGGAAATTCAAAGCCAAGCCTTAAGGTGTGTTAAATGTCTTTAATTAGGTGATAGAATTTTATGGCCTATGCTTTAGCCAATTTGTCTTTTAATTTGATGAATTTTGCTTGTGTTGTGGAAATTTAAATTTAATTAGTTAATGCTTGGCCATATGATTTAAATTTCAATAATTGAAATAATAAATCAATAATTGAAATATCCCAAGACTTTGGCCAAGATGAAATTTGAATTTAGAAATATTTATAAAAAGGAATTCAAAAAAAAAAAGGAAGAGAAAATAGGGTTATCTTCGAAATGGGCCTTGGACCCATTAGCCTAGAGCTTGGTGGGCCAAGCTAGTAGGCCATTAGGGCCCAATAGGTGGCTGTCGACCAGCCCAAGGGGGAATGGCCGGTTGGGCCTAAGCCAAGCCCATTGAAATTCAAATTTCAAAAATAGAAATGACAAGTGGCAAGACAAGTCCTCATGCATTGGCCATAGGTGTGGTGGATCAATCATTACCTATGATGAGCCTAGGGGGAGTATAAAAAGGGATTAGGAGAGAGAAATGGCCGGTTACTTGCTTCATTTCCGTCCAAAGAGAGAGGTGTGCGAGAGAGAGAGTTTGAGCGGAAGAGAGGCCAAGAGGAAGAGGAAGGAGGGAGCCGCCCGTCCGCCGTACGTCCGCCTAGTCCGACCACCGTACGCCGCCTTGTGCTTGCTGTTCGTTCATTTTGGAGGCAAGTGGGGGTCCATAACTTCTCTTGCATGTTGTTTTGATGGTTGCATGTTCGGTTTTAGGGGTGTTTTGGGGCGAAATACCAAGCAAGGGTTGCATGTGTTCATGTAATGTGGCTGTTTCCGTTCGGTTTGTGGTAGACAGTTTCTTATTCGAGCTTGCATGTGTATTTGGAGTGTGATTTTGGCTTCGGTGTCTTCATGAAAGTTGAAGCTAACATCTTTTAGTATGACATACTCGAATTTCATGGAAAACGAAGGTGATACGAGGGGTCAAAAGCTCTGTTATACGGAGACTTCAGATCTGCGAATTTCCTACTGACCTCTTGATGATTTCTTGGTTGCATGTTGATTTCTGTTGGAGATCTCACTTTGTTGTCTTCATAGAAGTTGTAGGTAACATCCTAAACTACAACATACTCAAATTTGAAGAGAAATGAACAAGTATAGCCTAGTTAATCGGCTAGATCTTTGAGACGTTTGGTTCTGTTGAAGTGAACCGAGACACCCGAGACTTCAAGGACTTAAAAGAAGATCATACTTTGGTTATTTAACCTAGATCTCTTCATGAAACTTGTAAAGGACACATTGATATATAACATACTCGAATTTCAGGAGAAACGAAAGAGATTTGATGGGTCGAACCTAAGTTTTTCGGTGATGTACGTTCTGGACGAAACGGTAGAGGTTCCAGAAGCTTCGTGGAGTTATATAAATTAATATATGAAGAATTTGGCTTATAGTTCTGCATGAAAAGTGCACGAAAATGTGTTTTCTATCACCCTGTAAAATTTGGGAATTTTCGGAGGTCATATGAGTATTTTAATTGAATTAATTCGAAAACTGTGTAATCTGGCCATTATCCGAATATTGTGTGTATTTTGTGGAAATTTGGGAAATTATGTGAAATGCAAATTTGACCATGAATTTGTGTGAAATTGTGATTTTAATTGTTTGTTTAATGATTGTTTGAATATTATGATTTTTGGAAAATCATAAATATTAAATAAAATATTTATGAAAATAAATAAATATAATAATAAAATAATAATAAAATAAAAAGTGGATTATTTTATTGGCCAAGAGTTTTATTGAGTTATAATGTATTGTTATATGGCACTGATGTATGAATGGTCATGAATTATGATGCATTGCTATATGACATTGATGCATGTATGATTATGAATCATGATGCGTGTGTGTGATTCATATGCCATGAAATAATAAGATGAAAAGGATGATAAAAAAATGGAAAGTGGTATGTGAGTAAGAGGTTGTGGCGGAGGATGTTGTCTGGTGGCCTGGTGGCGTAATTCCAGAGATTCCCCAGGAGTTTCAGGGATGCCCGGAATGTGGGGGCCGGAAGCCTGTCGGAGGTTTCGCCCGAAGGGAGTGACTCGCGATGCCGGGATTAGGGTGCGAGATCCCGGTTAGAAGGGTAAAGGCCGGAAGCCCCGTCGGAGGTTTCGCCCGAAGGGAATGCCTCGTGATGCTAGTTGAGATGCGAGATGCCCGGAATGTGGGGGCCGGAAGCCCAAAGGCCATGAGATGGCTGGAATGCTGGGATCCCTGTCGGAGGTTTCTGCCCGAAGGGATGGTGATGATGGTGAATTTGATGATTTGAGAAAAGATAATGTGGGGATCAATTGATAAGTAAAAGTGGAAATTGATCTATGATATGATATGCATGGTGATGCATGGCTAATGATGATATGATATGCATGGTGATGCATGGCTAGTGATGATGTGATATGCATGGTGATGCATGGCTAGTGATGATGTGATATGCATGGTGATGCATGGCTAATGATGATATGATGTGATATGCATGGTGATGCATGGCTAATGATGATGATGTGATATGCATGGTGATGCATGGTTAATGATAATGTGATGATGCATGATATGCATGGTTACAAGGTAAGTGATGCTTGCAACGTGTGATGATATGTATGATGCATTGGAATGTTATTGGAGTTCCCTATCTGCTGAGTGGTTGTACTCACCCCTTTTGGGATAACATTTCAGATTAGAAAGATGCCGCTTCCTACCGTCACGCGAGGCACCTTCTATGGTATTCCGTCGATGTAGAAGTAGATTGTACGGAGATCGACTGCGTCACTATCCCCGGACTGACATTTATGCGAGTGCGTGTGCTGGTCATGTACAACGTGGGCCTGGCTGGGGGCCCAGTCATCCAGGAGTTTTTGTCTGTTCATGTCCGCCGAGACGGAGTGTTTAGGGGGATGTTGCCGCCACCACCACCCGATGCACCTAGATGGGTGTGATGGTTGTGTGAAGGGTAGAGAGCTGGTGTCGTCTTTTTGGGAGTAGCCGCCACCGTTGGATGGGGAAATGACATGTGATCTTCTTGAGGGGTCGTAGTATCTTTTTGGGATGAGGCCGAGTGTGGCTGAAAATCTTGGTCTCCTTTTGTTGTATCGACCCATGAAAAACCCATCGATATTATGTAAATAATAGTGGCTTGGCTTATCTTTTAAAATCCTGATGTTTAGTTGGTGTGTATTGGTATCATGGTTAGTAAGGGGAGAGATGGAGATGTTTAATTTGCTTTCGCTATGAGTCGCGCATGGGACCGCTTTAAAAAAAAAAATGCCTGAAATCTGGCAAGGCTTAATTTAGCCAAGAGATAGAGATGGTAAAACATGTAACACCGGCGCTGGTGACGACCTGCGAAGGGTTCGGGGTGTCACAGTTGAACCTCTTGGAACTGGCGGGCAACCCGAGTCGGGTAATACTCAGTGACTCCGGTAATTCCCAACAAAGGAACAGGTCCAGTAAGCCCACACACGAATCGCGCTTCTCGAACTCGGAGCCATTTGGCATGCCATTGGAAATCTTCAGGTCCAGGGTTGGTCATGAAAGCTAACCACTCAGAATAATGATAATCGGGGGCGAACGTCTTCCTATCTTTAAACTTCATAATAGGGTGGTGAGAGTCAGAAATGTCGTCCACGGTCATCAAGCTACCAAACCCTTTAACGTGAGAGAAGAACCAAATTTGCAAGAGTTCAGGAGGAGCATGGAAAGTTTTGTTTTTGTTTTCTTTGAAACGAGTGAGGGAAAGAAAAGTTTCAGTCAGGACGGCGTTAACAAAACCCTTTCCCATACATACCTCACGAACTACCCATGCCATGGAAGGGTTAATAGCATTCCTACAATGTGGGAATAACACGAACCCGAAGAAAGCTAACAAGAAGATCCTATTCTTATGAAAAGATGGGGCATTTTGAAAAAGCTCGTTTAGGAATGAAAACGGGCAGGTCTTGCGATTAGCTTTCAAAACTTTCCTCACGTCACCCTCCTTAACCCTAAGGAAATCAGATAAGGTCGATACATGCTCAGCCCCTATAGGTGGACCAATTAATTCCGACACCAAAGGCTTTCCCATGGCAACGCTGTATTCTTCCAGGGTTGGAGTGAGCTCGTGGTCACCGAACATGAATGTGCAAGTCTCAGGACACCAGACATGTGCCAATGCTCGTACAACACCATAATGAGTTTCTATTTCTAAGAGAAGAAGTAATCGTCCGACATAGGATCGCACCCAATCATGGCCAGTCGGGTCTAGTCTATCCCACCATGTGCGAAGCTCGGCTTTCGGGGTAGCAATGATGTAAAGCTCGGGTATCCCCATCGTATACTACTCACAATTACGATCAACCTAATTTTCCATGAACCAATAAAAAAAAAAGAAAGCGAATAAGTAAATTACGAATGAGAGAATTTGAAAATCTTACCCTACTCATTGAGTAGTAAAGTCAATGACATAGACATATGCATGGACGGTGGTTCAATTTCTACTCTAAACGGCTCAAAATGGAGCCATGGGATCACCAGACTGAACCAGCAAGGTCGCGGCTAGGTCGGGTTACCCATGACTCCGGCTTCATCAAAGAACCGACCCGTGTCGCACGGTTGCAGACCGGGGTGGGTACCTTCGACGTGAAGAAAGAAATTTCGGGGTTAAGGTGGGTGACTCGTACTACGCGGTTGTAGTCGGAGTGGTATCCACCTCAACACCATCCTAGGTGATCCTATGCGGCCCAGGTCCGGCGGCAGGTTGTGTGTGCTATGGTGTGGTGCAATGCAAGAGACTCATGCACGACAATTTAAACAATCAGCACTTCAAACATAAATAAACCATTCACTCTTACACCCCCTACAAAACAAAGGTTAGAAATCACCACCCCTTATAACTCCCATAAACAATCAACATTCGACATGTTATGGATGCACATACTATCTTTGCTGCCAAACAAAAATATTTTGAACAAGATTAATTTTGGCCTAAGTCCTCTAAAGTTTAAAACCAATTCCCCAGCGGAGTCGCCAAGCTGTCGCGTCCTACCCTCGGGGGGAGGGAGCAGGTTTAGGGGTATTGCCTAAAAGACGGGCCTAAGGCCCATGATTAGGCGTGAGCTCTTCCAAGCCCATACCCCGTGTGACATTAGGATAATCTTAAGAAATTTTGCACAAAAGGAGTCGCCACTAGCCTATTGGGGTCGGCTATAAACCAAGTGAGACATGGGAGCGTGCCTCACTTCCTACGCAACCAGAGAGTCTAGGATCGGGGACTTGATTACACTAATTAACCAATTAGTGCCCTTTCGGTACCTATCTTGTTCATTTTAAAAGAAATGATTTTTGTTAGGCAGTCTGGATTGATTTTACTCATCCACAAAACATATCAAAGTGATCATACGGGTGCAATCTAAACACATACTATTATCATACCATATGACTACACACATACCATTAAACATAACAACAGATACAATCTAAACATGCGATGTAATCAAAATAAATGCATAATTACACTTAAAACGACAACACCTAGCAATTCCTAACCAAACTCTATCATTTTTTGAATTTTCGAAATTTTTTGATTTTTTAATTTTTTTGAATTTTTTTAATTAACTAATTTTTTTTTTAAATTTGTTTACATTTTCTCAAAAAAATTTCGATTTTCTTTTATTTTTTTAATTTTCTCAAAAAAAATTTCGATTTGTTTTTAAAATTTAAATTTAAATTTCTTTTTTTCTTTTTTTTTTTTATTTATTTAAAAAAAGTGGACGAATCGGGTCGGGTCCGGTCTGACCCGACCCGATTCGGCCCGGTCTACGGATTTGGGTCCGATCTCTGACCGGACACGGGTTCGGTCCAGCTGGTATGCGGGCCGGTCGGCCCGCTTCGAAAAGAAACTAGGCCCAGCCACATTTTCCTATTTCCCCTCTTTTTCTTTTTTTTTTTTAAATAAGCCTGGCCCGAATCAAAATTAGCCCTTATTCCCTAAAAAGAGAGGGGCTCGGCCCAGTGACGAATCAGCCCATTTGCATAGGTCCAAAGCGAACCCATTTCCTATTTTCTATTTTCAGCCCTTTTGTGTTTTCCTTTTTTTCTTTTTTCCTTCTTTTTTATTTTCTTTTGTACTTTTTTTTTCGGGCGTCTTCTCCGAGCCCCCCTCCCGTGAGCCACGATTCGCCGGAGCTTCGCAGCTCCTCCGCCAGTCCGACGCCGACAACGCCGCGAGTGCTGGCGGCCCTAAGGAAGGTCGCCGGACCACTGCCGCCCACCGGTCATCCTCTCGACCGGCGTCGACCCTCGCCGGCTACCTATTCCGGCAACAACTACCCTATTTCCGACGAACGAGTCGTCGACTCAAATACATGCCAAATCTCGCGCAAATCATCCGAAAATACAACAAATCAGGGCAAAGCAACAAGGATTCAGCAAGTAAAAGGGGAAAAATGAATGGGTCCGGTGTCAAAACGCGAGTTACTCCTCGGTTTTCTTTGAAGACTTTTGTCAAACACCTGGTGTGCACTACCGACCAAGGATTTCGGCTTAACCGAACGCCGAATACATTTCGGGGTCTTGGGGTACAACGCCTAAGGAACACGGGAGCAAACAACCAAGGCGACGAGGGTCGGAGCTCGCGCGAGCCGGTCGGCCGTGAGCTCCGGCCCAGCGTTTTCCAGAAATGAGGCTACGGGATTCAAGAGACCTACCTCGTCCGGCGATGGGCTACGGCGAACGACGGCGGGCGAACGGACCTCTGGCGTCGACGAACTGCTTCCACAAGCTCCTGCTTCGGGTTCGGTCTCTCCTCCCTTCGATGTTCCTCTCTCGCTTGCTCTCGGCTTGGCGGTTTCTCGGTCTCGACGCTCCCTGTGCTTCTGGGTTCTGAAGATTACAGCGGCGGCCGGCAGTTCACCGGCGGCAGCTGGACGTCCGAGACTCCTCGGGTCCTTACCCGGCCTATTCTCCTCCCTTTCCTCTCGATTTCCCCTCTGTGTTCTCCCTTTTTGGTCTTGATTTTTTGTAGTGTCGATTCCCTGATTCTCCCTCTTTTCCTGTGCTGTTGCCTTCTCCGGTTTTATACCCGGCTAGCAAGCGCGCATGGCTCTGCGGCTGCCAACTTGCCGGCCGGACTGCCCCTCCAACCCGCGGATCATGTCGCTCACCTACTACCGATCCCCTTGCTCCCTCTGTTGCTGCCCTGTTTCCGTTCTTCTTTGCAGGTCTTGCAGGGAAGACCGACTGCAGGAGGGAGACGGCCAGCTCATGCGTGGGCTGGGTTGAAGGGAAAAAGAAAAACCAAGGCTGGGCCGGGCCTAGCGTGAAGTAAAGAGGAAAGGAAATGGAGGAATGGGCCTGTTCAAGGCTTGTCCGAACTTGGCCTAATTGCCCCTCTCTCTTTTTCATTCATTTTTTTTAATTTCGAAATTTTCTTGTACTAATTTTTTTGATAAAAACTTTTGATTGATTATAAGACTAGTGACAGAAATTCTCCTAATGTCTATATGCGATGCAATTTTAATGAAATTTTTTGTTGAGGGGTTAGAAATCAATCCCCAATTTTTCAATGAAATTAAGAAACCCTTAAACAAATCGCCAAAATTTAGGTGTCAACATGTTTTTATTCAACCGTTTGCCTTTCTTCTTGTTTTGGTGCTTTGTGATGATTATCGAAAGTATAACAGTGAACTTACCTTGAATAATCATATACCTTTGCCTAATTCATGCATCAAAATTATGTAGCTTCTATTGCGATTAAACTTGTTAAACGAGTGGGTCAGGTTGTGTTTGGATTATGTTATAAATGGTCCGACCCAAATCGACCCATTTAACCCGTTTATAATTCATTTATTGTAGTGCAAATTTTTTTACCAATACCCGATCCATTTAACTAAACCTAAAAAGCTTATTTCTTGTGATTTTTTTTTAAAATAGTATCGCTAAAATACTTTTATGCAATATAAATTTAATAGACAATTTTTTTAATTTTTTTAAATCGAATTTTTAGTTTTTATTTTTTAATTTTTAAGAATATAATTTTAATTTAATTTTTCTTTTTCTCTTTTTTTTTTTTTTTCTTCTTCTTCGCTTGACCATCGACCACGATGATGGATGGCGACTCACTTGACACCAACGAGCTCAAGCCTTGCTAGACGCTGGAGAGGCTTCCGCCTCACTAAATCGGCGAGGGTCGAGCTCGCTCAACACCAACGAGCTCAGGGCTGGCCAAACGTTGGTGAGGCCTTTGCCTTGCCGGATCGGTGAGTTTTGAGCCTCGCTTGGTTGATTGTTGGCCATTGCCACGCTGGCCACCAGTTAAGGAAGGAGGAAGAAGAAAGGAAAAAGGGAAAGAAAAAAAAAAAAAGGATAAAAAAAAAAAAGAAAATTGAAATATAAAAATAATTATAATTTCAATTTTTATTTAAAAAAATTATGAAGTTAAAGAGGGAAGAGAGAGATTGTGAGGCTTTGGTTGAAAATGGGTTCTAAGTCCAATCCATTTAAAATATATTTATCTTAAGTCTTCAATTTTTAAATCCATTTAACTAGTTTTTTTTTAAAAAGAAAAGCGATCAATATATGATCCATTTATGATTTAAATGGGTCATATATGGGTCTAAGACCCATTTTGCCACCTCTAATTGTGATTTATGTATCAAATGTTGAGTGGCCAATGCTTGCAGCAGGTTAGGGTGGTCGTATGGTGATTTTGCTGCTGTTGCCGGTAGTTGTTTTGTTGAGTGTAAAAAGTTGAGGCATCGTCTATGGGCTTCTGTTTTAAGTTTTAGCTGAATCTATCGATGAACAGGTGCAAAACATGCACCTTGTAATATATCTATGTCGATGAGGTATGCTCAGTTTTTCGTTCATAGCGTGGAATTGTACAAATGGAACGATCACTAAGAAAAAAAGGAGAGAATTGCGATTCAGGTTGTGAACAGAACAAAGAGTGATTCTATTGAATTTTCACTGAAGGGCGAGGGAAGGTCCTCCAAGCTCTTATGATGGCATCTTTTTTTTTTTTTTTGTCAGAATCTCTCTTCTATTAGAATGTAGAATATTTGAAGAAATGCTCTAGACATCATTTCCTTTTAGAAAACGTGTTAAAAAATCTAAATAATATATCACGTTTTTATCTAACAACTTAAGTTTTTAAAATGTCAACATTAAAATCTTACATGGTATCAGAGTTTGAGGTCTTGAGTTTAGATCTTTTCAAACCTCATTTGTCTTCCAATTAAATATTTTCACGCTTAGTGCTAGACAAAAAGAAAAATCATTAGGAGAACTTTAGAGATTGATAATCCCATAAAGAAACAAAGTTCCATATCAAGCTTTAGATGTCATCTATGATTGCAATCCAATAGATTTTCATTGTTTAGCTTTCAATGTCTAGAAAGGTGAAAGTGATGTGATTTTTCTGAGTTGGACGCAACAAAGATTCTAAATTTCTTCGTGTCAAGATCATTGGGTAATCTAATAGGATTATGAATTCATAGGTTGTTGAAAGAAGATTTGTTTTGAAGATATAGAATCGGGCTGAAGATTGTAATTGATTGGGATTGTAATTATTTTAGGACTAGAAATATTTTTCTCTTGGGAATATTTTCTTTACTTTTTTTATTCAATCTAATTGTATGATATATACATCTCTGTAACAGTGTACAATTCAATGAAGAAAATACAATTCCTACACTTCTATTTGAGTTTCTTACATAGGTTGAAATAAGTGTCTTGGGGTTTGTATATTCAATTGAGCTTTGCTAGCACAATAGTCTCTTGATTACTGTGAGAATAAAAATTTATTACAAATCATAAATTTTTGAAAAATTGGACCTCACAACAATTTATAATTTATAATTTATAATTTTTTTTGTGATTTAAAACAAACTATTATTTTTATAGTAGAATAAAGACCATCAATCAATTATTTCTCTAATCTAAATTAAAAAGGTATTTTTTACTCCATAATTCTAAAGATGAGAAAAAAATTCTTAATATATAAAAAAAGGATGGTACATGCTCATATCTACTTATTTTAAAAGATCTTTATATATGCATAGAATACTGAAAAAGAAAGAAACTAGATCAAATCCTACAAAATTTAAATGATGAGAACTTTCTTTTTGTCATTCTAATATCTCTCTTTATTTGATTTTGATATCGTGCAAAAAGAGAATGAATCATGTCATGATTGTATGATTGCACGCATGCGAAGTTGTTTCGCTTGCTTAAATTAATGTTAAAGGACCGTTGTAGAAGTCATCTTGAGCTATTCCAGTGATGGATTTTGATGACGTGGGATCAATGCTGTTAAATATTGCCAACACAATGTTAAAGTTGTTAAAAATTTATTGGCCCGAAAATTTTTGTTCTTTTTTCAAATTTTCACACACACTCTCTCTCTCTCTCTCTCTCTCTCTCTCTCTCTCTCTCTCCCGTGATTATAAGAGTGATTAATTACAATCAAGGTATAGTTAGAAACATAATTATAGAATGAGCTCATAATAGATATAAATTACTTATTAATACCTCAACCCAAAGTAAGTGTAGTGACTGAAAGATTGGATCTCAATAACACAAAATGCAAACTAGGTAATCCCTTGGTGAAGATGTTTGCCGGCTAATCAGCTGTAGGCATGTAGCGAACTCTTAGATTGCCGAAAGTATCTTGCTTTGGAACAAAGTGAAAAATCTAACTCAATGTGCTTGGTGCGAGCACAAAACACAGGGCTGAGAGCAAGATAGGTGGCATAGATGTTGTCACAATAAACGGTGAGAAGATTAAAAAAGGTGATCCTAGTTAACAAAGCAAATGATGAATCCAAATAATTTGATCAACATAGTGAGTGATACAACACTCGGCCTCTCTACTAAAATGGGCTCTGGCGGATTGTTTCTTTGCACTCAATGAAACAACACCTAGAAAAACACAAAAATCCGAGGTGGACTATTAAGTATTGAAGCACCTAGCCCTATATTTGCATAAGCAGTAAATGAAGTGGGAGAATACCACTCAATGAGCAATCCGTGAATGGATGTGCCAGTTAATTGCTAGTATGTACATTTGATGGCCTAGAGATAAGGTAATCTGGGTTAATGCAAGAACTGATTAACCAAGTTAATTGCTAGTATGTACATTTGATGGCCTAGAGATAAGGTAATTTGGGTTAATACAAAAATTGATTAACCAAGTTTCACAACAAAAATAGTATCAAGTCTTGTCATGGCACATACTGTAGTGAACCAACCATCTGTCAAGACAACATTGAAAAAAGAGAAGCTCACCATCATTAGCGAATAATACAGTTTTTGAGGCCAAGGCAATAGACATGGGCTTGGCCTTAACGGGTTCAAACTTGTGCAAAAGGCCATTAACATACTTGGCTTGAAATAAAAATGTACCATCAGAGCAGTGATGATTATAAAATGACAAGGAATTAGTGAAGTGGTCTAAAGACAGTAATATATGGGAAGTATAACCAGTGACAAAAGATATCAACATACTAAAGAAGTTATAGGCTACCTTGAGAAGAAGCACAAACGAATAAAAAAGGATAAACTTACTTGCACAAGAAACATCTTTATTTAAATTACACAACATCATAACATTTGTAATATGTTCTTAACTCTAAAAGAATTCCTTACCGGTGCTTAGAATTTTTTTTTGCAAATGATGACACATTTGATCATCGAGGAAATTCTTCTTGTAAGAAAGGAATCACAAATTCTAAAATGAATTGCTTCTAACTCTACAATTGAGTCAATATTTGGTGTACGGGATGGGGCATCGTGTGTATGGGGATTCTTTAACCAACTTCGAAACGTCCTTGACGACCCTTTTTACAAGTTCTCCTTCATACCTGCCAATTGCAAACATTTTTTGAAGTAAGCTCTAAGTAGTATGAGAAGCAAATTAAGACTTTGATGGGCATGAGGAAAGTAAGTACCCATTGGCGATTCTCTCTGAAACCCATCCTTTGAAGGTCCCAACCTTCCTGAGAGCTTGCTCCCACCGCTCATATGTAGTTGCATCAACTAGATTCCTATGTCTAAGTATCCTTTGTCCAAAAACACCCGATAGGTCTCGCACGTTTGAGCTTTGTACTTTATAGAAGATGGGCAATATCTTTTGGCCCTTCGTTTGATGGCATTCAACCATTTGAGCTAGCTCATTGAGGCACCAAGAAGAGGAGGCATAATCTTCAGAGAGAATCGGAATGGATATCTTGCAGTAGTTGATAGCATCATAAATCTCATTATCAATATCTTTACCGATGAGAGATGAATCATCATCGTCAAATACTCTAATTCCTTCAAGCTGAAAGCTGACGCGGAGGAAAGCAACAAGGCTGTGTCGAGTATCAGGGCCGCAAAATGCTAAGAACACTTGGCAATTACTTTCTCTTCTTTTCTTGTCCGAAAAGTGAAAAAGCACTGTTATCCAAATAAGACAAACCAAAGTGATGATGATAATATATAGCCAAGATGAATCACACAAAAAAGACTTGAGGTAACTTTGAAAGCCATGAAAACGGTCTAGGTCATAAACCGCACGAACCTTACGTGCTTTTTTATGTGGAATTGAAGAATGGCCAAAGCTCTCACATGATGAATACAAAGAATACTTTCCAAAGGTAGGTGCTTGGCTCAATGGAATTGGGACATACCGGAGCTTATGAACGTAGGGAGCCGTTCAATCCACGTCATCTTCAAGTCACTTGAAACCTTTGCGACTACCATTTTAACTAGCTCTGCTTCATGCCTGCGCACATATAAGAGTAAAACCAAAGTCAGGCGTCCAGTTTGATTTCTTCCTTCTACCAACGATTTTGGATCGGTCATTCCCATACAAGTGCACAGGCTTTTTGGATTCATAAATACATATATACATACCCATCAGAAATGGTATGTGATATCCATCCTTTAATCTTCGCCACAGAAGTAAACGCATTCCACCATTTTTCCATTTCTTCTGCACTGGTCTGCATCTCAGGTCTCCGTAGGGTGTTTTCAAAGTTAACGCGTTGGCGATGGATATCACCAACATCCACCTTATAGAATACAGGGAAGACTGATTTGCCATCCTTTAGCTGGCAATCCACAATCTCTTTGAGCTCACGGAGGCACCGTTTACTCTGCGCATACTGTTCAGAGATGATCGGGATGGCGATCCTGCAACTCTTGATGGTCTTGATAATCTCTGGGCCTATCTGCTCGCCAACTGGGATTGAGTCATAATCCCTGAACACGTGGAGACCGGTAGCTACTAGGCTGTTGTACAGAAAATCAGTGAAGCCGGTGCGAGTGTCTGGACCGCTGAAGCTCAAGAACACATCGTATTTCCGAGGGACTGCACTTCTTTTCTTTTGTAGCAATCTGTAAGCGTACACAGACAGAGGGGCTAGTGGAAGAGCAATTGCTAGGACATTTATTTTCTTCATTGTTCTTAAGTTCCCTTTTTCCCTTTTGGGATCTAAGTAAGTATTCTCTCTTGCAAAAAGTGATCGATCAAACAATAAAATAGATGGCACAAGAAAATAAATCGGACACTAAATTTATATGGTTTGGTTGTAAAAATCTACGTCTACGGGGAGAGCAGCGACGGATTTACTATAGATCAAGCGATACAACACATCTAAAGTAATTCCCGAACCCCAATTAAACTCAATAATGCACTCAATGTTTACCCCGCGATAATGCTCGCGAAATAATCTCAATCTCATGAAGGAATGAACGAATCATGAACTTGTAAGATTTAATTGGCTTGAACACTAAATCTTCCCGAATGTTATTTACGAACAAAAACAATGAAGATAACCCCTCCCAAGCACTCGATGACAAGCGGCGCTTCCAGGCCACTTCTTTGTGATCAATCAGCCACTCACGGCCACAAGTCTCTCTATATATAAGCGAGGCCCTCGTTCTTCCTTTGCCAATTTCTCATAGGGGTCTATTTCCTAACTTGCCTGACACGCGTTAATCCCAATCATGGTGCAAGTCAAAGTCAACACTAAACTTTCCTATTTCGTTGTTATCTTGAACGGATGATATATGTAAATGGATTTCCGTAAACTACAAATCCTGCCTGTACTCTTATTGGACTTATCAAATTGGCAACTTATGACCAAAAAAAAAGAAAAAAATAAAAAGAAATTTCGGCAACTAAAGGTCCAACTATTCACTTTGGACCTCCAACACCAAATAGGAAATCTTATGCACGTCCACAAATATTCAGCTATCATATTTTTTTCCCTTGAATTTATCTTGAATACTAAAACTCGAAACATATTTTAATATTTTCAGTGCTCTCTCTTATCTATGCTTGATGCTTTCAAGATTCCAATTATTGTGAATATTATTGTTGAAAATTGTGATCCATTTTAACGAAATCTGAAAACTACTCGTTCAACCATGAAGAAAAGAAGACTCAAGACTGTGGAAACAAGCTAAGAAAATTACTCGTCCGTAAAGGTCTGTAAGAAAAGATGATGAGTCCGAGGTGAATTTGAAGACTCTCACTTGAAGAAGTATCAAATAAAATCCTATAAGAAGCTACAGGAGTCTCCGCGCATGGAAAACGTGATTTCTTCGTTAGCAATATTAAATTAGTATCTGAGTCCGACGCAGATCCAATCCTTTATCGGCCAAAGTCTTGAGCAGATAAAGTCCGCACGCAGATCTAATCCTTTATCGGCCAAAGTCTTGAGCAGATAAACATTAAGTGAGGAAAAAGCATGGCTCCCGCTTTGTCCCCAGGAGTTTGTTGGTTTAGTCCATCTTCATGTGAGGTCCAGCTAGCGTAGAAAAGAAGAGAGCAAAAATCAAAATGAAAAGGAAGTGCTTCGGGCGTGTGCCCGAAGTGAAGAGGACAGAGAGAGAGTGCACCGAGAGCTTACCGACCGACAGCAGTGGAGAAGAAAACCAAAAAGAACTGAGATTTTGCGGCTCTTGTCGAAAGCCAAATATTGACGGAATTGATTCAAATTTAAATATATTATTTATGAGACGAAAGGCTATAAATTGAGTTGGCCTAAATTGACATGATTGAAAATTTTAAGATTAAATTTGCATCAGTACAATAAATTTATGGCGTTTTGGATAATTATTCCCGCATCTTTATCTTGGGAAAAATTGTCTAAAAAGTTCTAAACCTAGTACACTTTTGTTAATTTAGTTATAAACTTTTTAATTTTGTCAATCGAGTTCTAAACATTTTCACTTTTTTCCAATTGAGTCTATTTGGCCAGAATTTGTTGACGTGGACGCTAGTGTTGACATGGACAATTTTTTTACAAATTTTAATTTTTTTTTTTTTCGAATTTTAAAATTATTTTTATTTATTTATTTATTTTATTTCTTTCCTTTTTTTCCTCTAGTTGATCGCCCATTCGCTAGAGGTCCCAACCAGTGAGGGTCGGCCTCGGGCGAGGTCACCCTCACCGGGATCTAGCAAGGGGCGACCTCGCCTACCTCGGGCAAGGCTCGACCTCGCTAGAGGCCTGCGAAGATCAGCCTCACGGGCCTCAGGCGAGGTCGCCCTTGTAGGGATTTGGTGAGGGCCCTAGCGAGGGCTAACCTGGTCGGTCGCAAGCGAGGCTTGCCCTCGCCGATCCGGCAAGGGCGAGACTGCCCAAGGCCAATGAGGTCACCCCTTGCCGGATCTAGCGAGGGCGACCTCGCTTGAGGCTCGCGAGGCCAACCCTATTTGGCCTCTAGCGAGGGCGAGCCTTGCTTGAGGTTGATGAGGCCGACCCTCGCCGGTTGTGCCTTTGGCCGATCGCCGGACGTTGGGCGATTGGCCAAAGGAAGAAAGGAAAAAAAAAGAAAAATATAAAAAATAATAAACAAATTCGAAAAAAAATATTAATAAATTTTGTTCACGTTAGTGTTGGCAGTGCTACTTAGAAAGATCGGCATCCATGTCAGCAAATTCCGATAAAAATTACTCGAATGGACTTAATTGACAAAATATTGAAAGGTTTAAGATTCAATTAGTAAAGTTGAAAAGTTTGTAATTGAATTAATAAAAGTACAATAGGTTTAGGACTTTTTGGACAGCTTTCCCCCTTATCTTGACACATGATTAAATGGCAATGTTCATGCATCAAAATAATATTATTGGTAAATGACATTGTTTATTCATTCTTATATCGATGACAATTTCAAGTATAGGGTAAAAGAAAGAAAAAAGAGAAATGAGAGGAACTTAATGCACAATTTCCATTAAAAGAAATGTCACGTGACATGCAATTTCGATTTAAGAAAAAAGTCGGTCAAGTCCGAAGCCTTTGAAGAAAGATAGATATTGGACCATTTTTTATTGAAGACAGTGCACCCCTCTTCGAAGTATGATTAGTTAATGTCTTAAACTATTTTCCATGTATCAAATTAAGTCCATTATTGTAATAAGACTCCAAAGAAGCATTTAGTTAGGATGAAAGAGGGAGAGTATCATAATTTAAGGTCAGTTCGTTCGACCAGGCCACCATCAGCGGATTGTTCGCACGCGACTAACCGAGACAAACTCAATTTGCATTCCCACACGACAACGACAATTACATCAATCAATACTCCCTATTAGACTTTGCAATTGACTCTAAGATGCTGACTGGTTTCTCCTTTGCTTTTCAGGACAGCGAGATATTCATTGCCGTATGAGTTCAAAACACACAATAGCGTTCCAACACCTTTGGAGTTTTCTGCGTTAGTTCAACGCATTTGCGCTCGAGAGCCTCACGAAATAGCTGAGTTGTAATATGAAGTGTTAAATTATGTCTTGAGTTTAAGCTGTGCATGAAACTCGATTAGTTTGGAGGATTTGAATTTGTTATTAGAACAAAAATAAGTCTGGTCTTTTTATCCTGCGCAAATCTGGATTCTTGGGGCGGCGGAAGTTGGTTTTCCATTTACTTAGGATTTTTTGAGTGGAATGACTTCTTCGACCTTTCTTGATATTGCTGCACAGGAATTTCTTTTTGAGTGGAATGACTTCTTGGCTCGCATATATTCTCTACATATATTTTTATTTTGTGAAGCCAAGGAGTAATAAAGAGGAAACAAGATAAAAGCGTGAGTTTTGCTTTAAAAGGCCGCAGCAAGGGAAGAAAAAGAAGTCGTGGGAACGTGAACGGCCTTCTCGGTTCGGCCGTACCCGAAGCTTCTGCTTTGAGTTTGAACATCCAGTGATGTAAAGCCTTGAGTTTTAGGTTCAATTGAAATACTGACCTGTAATTTTTGCATTTGAACTTAATTTAGGTAGGAAAAACACTTGAATATATGAGCACATTGTAATTTTAATTATTTGATTATAGTGAATTATTTAATGTTGGCTCCTCCTATAAAGTAAATATCGATATTTGACTTGAATCACATAAATCTCTGCTGTTTTTTTATTTATTATTTATCGTTTATTTTTCTAGTAATTTCGCATTGATTTGATTACAAGATCCGATATATACATACATATATATATATATATATATATTGTGTTAATATAATAATAGTAGCAGTAGTAGTAGTTAAATTCAGAATGGATACACCTAAGGAAGCGCAGCACGGGGCCAAGGACCCTCACTTGAAAGTAATCCCAAACCATTCATTTGGAATTCCCTCAAGATATAAAATATTATATGAATTTTCAAAAGCATGAAAAAAATAAATTTGAATTCACATGTCGAATGTAATGAAAATTAGCAGTGGTGGTGGTGGTGGTGGTGGTGGTGGATACACCTGAGAAAGCGCATCACGGGGCAAAAGACCCTCACCTGAAAGTAATCCTGAACCATTTATTTGGAATTCCCTCAAGATATAAAATTTTATTTGAATTTTGAAAAGTATGGAAAAAAAAAATTTGAATTCACATGTCAAAATGTAATGAAAATTTTGGGTGTTTTGGATTTTTTTTTTTTAAAGTGTATTTGTTGTAAGATTTAAATTAATACAAAGATTGAAATTAATAATCTATACGGATATATGATGAACCTTACTCGAGCTGATCGAGCTTTGAAATTCAATGTCTTGTCCAAAGCATCCAATTTTATCTTCGTGCTCGTTGCTTTAAAATTGTACATCCGATTAAATTTCGTTGGTCAATGTAGATTTGAAAGGAGTCGATATCCATGGGCCTGACAATTGGGTCTAAGAGGGCATCATCCAACCAATGATCACCTTTAAACCTACACAAAAATGGGGAAAAAAGTGTCACAAAAGTCTTAAACCTTTTAATGATGTCAATTCAGTCCTTAATCTTTTAAATTGGTACCAATTCAGTCCTAAACCTTTTAATAGTGTCAATTGAATGATAAAGCTCTTGAATTAGTGACAATTTAGTCTTAAACGTTTTGACTTGATGCCAATTTAGCTATTATGGCTAATTTTGGCTTGATATTATTGATGTGGACACAGGCTCGCTTATATGGCATCGTCAGCATTGATGTGAACAAATTTTAACAATATTTTGAGAGATGTTTGAGGAAGACGAACCTACCCATGAGCTAGACGGAAGCTTTGAGAGATGTTTGAACCCGCGAAGGTTGGAATTCCAATACGTGGCTAATGGTTATAGACTTTCATCATTCCCAATATTATTTGGCAAAAGAAGGGATACTGGTCCAAATGGTTATCAAAGTGGTTTTGAAGCAGCAACACAATAACGAATGGTTGAGACCACCTCACCTCCCACGGGGCTGTAGCACGTTGAATGATCACGATTAAAATGAGACAATTGAGTTAGTGTGATTTCATCGAAAAAATATTCATTTCTTTGCTTCGCAATTTAAGTTGCAAATCTGGTTCGAGTCAAGCGATCGGATAACAACTATTGAATCAAATTTTTCCTACATGTGAAAGGAATTGTCCTAATTTTATCCTACATATAAAAAATCGTGTTTATGAATAATGAAAATTAGGTAGTTCAATAAAGATTAAGCACATGCTTTCTAGTGAGTCTAGAGTTAATCAGATTTAAAATAAGAAAAATATGTTAAGTTTTCTTCATGAGTGTTCTTTAGCTCTATTTCCCAAAACTATTATATCAAATTAAATTTTCTCCAATAGAACCTTATCTTGAAAAATTTGAATAATAAGCTTTTTGTAGATGCAATCATTGCGTGATAGGTAATGATCTTACTTGCAACTTCTATCTCGCCATTTAGGAGTGTTGGATCTTTATTTCTATTTTGTTGACAAATTTTGCCTTCTCTTGTTGGTGTCTTGGGGAGCTCATGGTCAAGACGAGGAACACAGTGGGGCTGAACATGCTGGTCCGTTTGGTTCAGCATTCCCAAGGAGCTTTCAGTCTCGAAAACTCATTGGAGAAAATGTTAGATGTTTGGTTCAGTATTTAGAAGTGTCCTTAGCCAAATGCTGACCATCGGAATGCTAGTCTAAGCTTTAATAAATTTTTTTCTTTTCAATATTGCTTTTACTGATAATCATATTTTCCCTTTTTGCCTTCAAAAACACTGTTTGTCTTCTTCCTTGGACTGCTCGGCCAAGCTTCGTAGTGGGTGGCTCTTAGCTGTGAGCGAGGGGCTAGATCTGGCCGACGGGAAGCCTCGCCCAAGATCGGGCGACCCAGGGTGTCGCCTAGGTCGCTTGACCTTAGGCGACGTCGCTCGACCTCAGGCAACGCCCTAGGTCGCTCGACCTCGAGTAGTGTCGCCCGGGTCGCTTGACCTCGGTGGCGTCGCCTTGGGTCGCGCCCGAGGTCGAGCAACCCGGCGATGCCGCCTGAGGTCATGCGGCCTCAGGCGACGTCGTTGCGCGACCTAGGGCATCGCCTGAGGTTCCTAACCTCAGGGGAGCCACCTCTCCCCCTTCGCCGCCATCGCTAGCAGCCGCCTCCTCACTAGCGCCAACGCCACTAGCTGCTCCCCCATGATTTTCCCCTCTCCACACATAGCTACATCTCCTCCTCCTCCATTTTCTTTTCTTTTCACTTCAAAGTTGCTTTGTAAAATATACACAAAAAATGAGTTGCCAAACATATTTGCCTTCACAAAATGCCTATTCACTCAAAAATACTTGGGGAAATGCAAAGCCATTTCCCCAAAGTTGAACCAAACGGGCCCGCTGTAATATTTTATAAGGCCAAAGCCTCGCAAGTATAGAATATATGCCATTCATTTTAGGAGCACATGCTCCAACATAAGGATGAAGAAGACCATGAGGAATGGATAGAGCTTTGACGGACGTTGGGCCTGCAAAGATTGGGAATCCGATATGTGGCTAATGGGTACGTACTTTCATCATTCCCATCAAAATCTTAATTTGATCCAATAAACTTCTCATACTACAATCTTATTTGGCAATTCATAAGAAAGAAAGCGTACTGATCCAAATGGTTATCCAAGTGGTTTTGAGGCAGCTACACAATCCCTACCGCATGGTTGAGAACATCTAACCCCCCATGGGACTGCCGTAAAGCTATCGCACGTTGAATGATCAGGATCTGTGATCGGTTCGAGGAAATACGAGATGCCTTTGACTCTTGGGTTTTCTCTTGTAAATGGCCGTCAATATCTGTTAGAGATCAAAATAAGACAGTTGAGTCAATGTGATTTCGCCGAAAAAAGATTCCGGTTTTTGCAAGATTCGAATAATAAGTTTTATGCACAATCAATAAGCTTGATTCTTAATTTTAACGATGAATATGATAAGCACGCTTTGGAGTCAAGAACAGTATGATTTCAAACAAGAAAAATATAATGACTTTTTTAATTGTATTTTCTTTAGGTCTATTTCCCAATGTTATTTAAAAATTTTTAACAATAGAATCTTATTGTGAAAAGTTTGAATAGTAAGCTTTCTGCAAAAATCGTGTCAATTGAATGTTGCAAGGAAAATTTATGCACAATTATGCAAAAATCATGTTAATGAAGTATGCATGCCGGGTCAGCAGATGACGTGGTGGTTAGTGACCACTGAATATTTCGTGAATTAATGTATGTTGATGTGTGCTCAATGAAAGAGCACACGGAGAGAAGTCCCCAGCGGACACCCCCCGCCCAAAAAAAAAAAAAAAAAAAAAAGAAAAGCCAACCAGCAAAAGGTACAGTATTGCGTTGAGTACCCTTCTGTTCTGCACTTCTCTTATTCAATGATCTTCTTAAGTTTCAAGTCAACACCACTTGGATCTTTGAGATCTATTTAAATGAATTGTGCCACATTTATTACTGTCGTGTTTTGGAAGTGCAATTTGTGGGTTGTTAACTTGTCACTGCTTCGAACTTTTATCGCGATATTACTATAAAATTACTGTAACATAATTGATAAACAAGGCTTGGTTAGGAAAAAGGCTATTGCTACTTATGGAGTGCTGCCTGCTGTATAGCCCTCCGCCTTATGCTCTTGCGTCTATATCAGCCTCGTAGTTTGACCCTTGTGTAAACAGATTTGCTACTGCCGCATTAGAAGGGACCGTATGCTCATGGCTGCTGGAGGTTGGAGGAAGGAGCAACATTCATCCAATTGAATTATCTCTTTGCTTTAATGGTCATGCCTAGTATGTAGTAACCTCGTTAGATTTGTTGAGCAATCACTATCTTGTTTAATTCCTTTCTGCAAATTGTACTGGAAATTGGGAATAGAAATAACGATGCACGGCTTGTCTTTTTACTTATGTGGTTGATGCAAGATTTTCCCCTGTACTTCAATCGGGATTTTTCACTGAGGGACATTGTGATCTAAAGTAACAAAGAACGGAATGAATTGCCGTGGATAACTTTTAACAATCTTTTTTGCGGCCAAAGATTGTGTTTGTCATTTTGGGTCTTAAGACAGCACGTTCCTTCTCTTAGTGTTGGTGTCCTAGTTTATGATACATAGCGGAGTTCATTCAATGCTGATGAGATTTACACCGGTCAATATCGTGGCTTTTCATTATCAATTTGAGAATTTTATCCACCACCCACCTTCCTCGTGGCACCAGATATAAGCCATATTGAGTTTAATTTTGGCTGCAGGGACATTGCCTATGTTAGTTCGAGCGGAACAATAATGGCCGCAGCTGGATGTAGCTCCAATAACATGAATGTGGTTGTAATGGGATACACTGACTCCACCTTCTACTTCTCCAGCCTCTATAATCTGTCATGAAGGTCTGTCCTTTTTCTTCAACTGAAAATATGAATTTTGTGCTCGGCTTGTACTTTCCAAGCGCCAGATGTCGCCTACAAGGACGCCTCATTTAGATGACATGAGGCAGTACATCTTTTTAAGCCAACTCGATGGGTGAGATGAATTTATTAATTACAAATGTTGGTGTAATTGGTTGGAGGAAGCATAGGGTATGGGCAAAAATAATGTCCCAGTAATTGGTGTAATTGGTTGTGGAACATTAGACAGGTTTACCCTCTTCACTACGGAGAGGCTTCTTTGTGACTTTTACTATTGACTTCCATAAGGCTGATGGCTCGGTGGAGAACCCTGGGGCCCCGCTATCTGCTCGCCGACCGGGAGCACGGCTTTGTCTGTGGACCCGCGGACTCCAGCAACTTAACTAGCAGGTTTTTGGAGAGCGAATCGGGGGAGTAGGCGCGAGTGTCCCTGCCGCCGAAGCTCAAAGAATACGTCGTAGTTCCAATGGGACGGCGCTCGTTTGGCCATGCCGGAATCTGGGAGCGGCGGACGGCGGGTGAGGCTCGTACGGGGGCATTCATCTTCTTCGTTGTTCGCGACTTCCCTTCTTTTTATCCCTTTAGTAAGAAGTGTGTGTTTTTTATACATTTAAGAGGAGGGGGAGAGAGAAGCAGAGACCTCCCTTTTCTTTTCTTTTTTTCTTCTCTTTTCAACCCTTTTTTCTGCTTGTTGGATTCACCGCGACCCTTCTTAAATTGCCTTGCTTTTCTTTTCTCTCTTTCTTTTTTTTTTTTTTTTTTTAAAGAAAAAACATTCTGGGTCGGCCTTTTAGCAATCCAATTTTTGCGTGGCTGATGCGATTCAGGGGCTGCAGCCCCTGTTCTAGCTTTTGATTGGGGCCTGATAGATGGTGGGGTTTGGTAGTTTAGACAAAGGTTGATCTCACAAACTTCAAAACATTCTTTGCCCAAGCACCTTCTGCTGTGTCCTACACTTATTTCCTTCGAAATTGGTGTTTTTCCCCCTTTTCCTTCATGAAAGTAATGAGGCTGGGACTTAATGGCAAATGCAATGGGTAGAGGTTCTACTATTGAGAGACCTGGGATTCTTGATTACTTGAATGAATTTCTGACTTTCTCATGCTTGTTTGTGTGATGCTTTTGCTTTGGCTCTTGCATCGAGAATTTTTATTATGAAATGAACTATGATTTTGCACATTAAAGAAGAGGGGATTGGTATGGTTCTCCATTCTGGGTTCTCTAGAACCATCCCACCGGATTCTTTTCAGGTTCCAGCCCTGATGTGGAACAGGTCTGCCCGTACCATGCTCGTCCCTAGTTATTTCCACTGCATATTTTATATGGTATTGATGATAATGTAAGTTTTAAGTTAATTTGCTTTCAGTTGCAAAATTCTGATTTATTAATGCATTGGTTTTCTGATGACGCGAGCTTGAAAAGCCACTTCCAGATGCAAAGTTGCTATTAGCTTTGGGTTGACTGTGGACTCTTGTTTACAAACTCTATCCGCACTTTGCTGGAGCTACTTGTTTGATTGAATATATTATTACATATCCTTGTTCCATTGTATGAGTTGTAACTAATACTCTGCCTCAATCTTTGTTGTGTATAGATATTCTGTCGTGCGGGGCTTTAGTGCATAGGACATATAACCTTGAGCTGGACTGCAGCAAGCATCATGGTGAGAGCCTTATCGAACCTACTCCTCAAGGGCATTACAGGGTCCCCAGGAGGATGCTCTAATAGAATGGTGAGCTTTTATTCCTGTGTGAACTAGGGGAAGGTGCAGTTATACCGGTTATAATTGAACGACTGGAGGTGCATAGGATTCATTTCTGAAGTCTAAAGATGGTCTTTGAGGTGTGCCCTAAGATCTTGAGTAGAAGCTAGGTTTGCCAGGCCAACAAGAGAACCGACATAGAAACGCCCACAGGGGATGTTGCACTGAGTAGTGGAGTCAATGTAAACCCCTTTCTTTACACAGAAGGCCTTCATTAGAATTACGTAGGTTATTTTTGTAAGGACCCCATGTTGCTTCTTGTCCAGCACGACTGTGGTGCTCATGTGATGCTTCACTGATGGAAGTGCAACGCTGGCTGTTATGGCAGTGACTTCCTATTTCAAACTTTAGCTTCTTTTCATAGTCATTGCCAATGTAACAACTTTTAAACAAACTCAAATATCTTTATCAAAGGATAGTGTAGGCAGTGCTCGGGTGAGATAAAAGCCATTTTTATTGGTCATGTGTTTTTAGTCCCACTAACTCTCAAGCCTTATTTCTGATAGTGTCTGAATTAGCTTAGTCTATGTTATCTTCGTGTTTGCAATAATGCGCTAACTACCCTTTTGCAACTGTTATTAGCAGGTATCTACACCGTTTAGTCTAAGAGGAATGAGATAATTCACTACTTTACTAAATGACCCAGACATGCATGATGACGTCAAACCTTGAGTAAGTTTCAGTGTTCTGCCATTTTCCTAAAGGATTTTGTTGAACAGGTAGGTGCTCCATGACATGACATGACATGACACGGTTATCTAGTTCTTTGTTAGGTTCTGTGATCCTAATGACTTTGCTCATCTATTCCCTTCATTTGCTTAACTTCATTATTATTATGATTTGGGATGTCAAGGAAAATCCTGTGTTGATATACATGAAAGGGGTCCCTAAGTTTCCACAGCATGGATTCAGCTCTCTAGCTGCAAGAGTATTGAAACTCAACAGTAATTTTTCTTGCCTTTTATAGCGTTTTCAACATGTCTTTGGTGGACTTACCTAGCGCTGCTTTCAATATGAAAAATTATGGGGACGTAGTATTGACAAATTTGCCTGCTGAACATAATGTGTGATTTTTGTTCTATGTTTGTACTAGAACTTTGTGAAATTGGGATTTGTAGAGCTGGTTACGATATGATTGGGGAGGAAAGTACAGGACTGGTTGGTTTTTAATTGGCACGAGAATTATCATGAGCTGATCTTGACTTTGCTGGACAATACTATGGGAGGAATATAATCACATGCCATATGAAACTCCTTGAGAAGACCATGAATGTACAATTTAAAGCATGATTAGTACTGGGAATGTGAGAGTACTGATGCTGATCATCCTTCTGCATGTTTTATCACTACAAACATCAACATTCAAAACTAATAAAGAAATGGTAACTGTAAATATTTATGTTGAAACGTCTTTGTCCTGTATAGTACCCACACATCTTGTGCCTCAGCGGAAGCATTCTCAAGGCAAGCCAGGCAGATAGCTTTTGTCAATTGCTTAGTTTCCCAAAATTTCCATTATCGAAAGAGCTTTGGTGGGCAAGAAGCCATAAAACTGAAAATATTTCCATCCAAATCAGCTATATTTATTTTTCTTCTCCAATGTCTAAGGATGATTAATTTCTCTTTCTGTATGACAGGCTGGTGCATTAACTATCCCATCTTGTCATATGCCGATTATGAGGCTTTGTCATATACGGACATATAATATTATCCACCTCTTTTGATGTCTTACACAGTAATCATGTGCATAGAAGAAAATGTCGGTGATTCTTCATTCTGATCTGTTTCTTCTTGCACATTGCGACGCCTACATGATATGTTAGTGTTTGGGATTTGGTTGATTGACCTGTTGAAGTCTTCTTTCCACCCTCGCAGATGTTCCTTTAAGTGTTAGGAACCTTTTGGAAGATGCAGAGCTGAAAAGTGCCATAATATATGTGGAGTGTTATGAGAATGCCCTTTCAAAGAAAAATTCCTCACAAGTGCTAGAAATATTTTGAAAGATGCAGAGCACAAAAGTTCTGTGGAAGCTTTCGGGAGAGTCTCACCTACCTTTTGACAGTGCCTGATTTTGGCTGATTTTTGTATCACATTTTACTTGTATGCTGAAAATGTTTCCGATGCCTTTGATATAACATATTTAGCAATGCCAAGATGATTAAGAGTTCAGATACTACCTCAAAGCTAGAGCGTGCAATAAAAGTTTCTTTCGATTTTTTCCTTTCTTGTTAGGCAATACTTTCAGCCTCTAGTTTCTGCCCAAAATTCCATCCATCACATCAAGGCGCTCTGGTAATGGCATGGACTTCTGCTTTTTCAGCTACATTTTGAGAACAATCGTATGGCATGTTGTCATGGTTTTGTTTTTCGTAGAATAGAGGAGCTTACACCATGAATCTATGTTGGCTGATTTATGCTGAAATTTTCTATTGTGGTGATGAGAATAATGCGTAGGATTCTGTTTTCTTAGCCATTCAATCTTTTGCAGCAATTGGCCTCCAGAAATTAACAAGCTGGGGTTCATTTGAAGTTCTGATATTATTTTGAATTTGCACCAGGTGAGGCCTCGTTGGATACCATTTCTGCTCTTCCTACTTCCAATTAGTTTGGTTGATATGGCTGTTTTTTTCCATCCAGAGAGGAGAGTAAAAGGAAAACCTCAAGGATATTGCAGCTAAGCAGGAAAAGTAGGCTTAAGCAATACATGGCCGACTAGAGAGAAAACAGGAATTTTGAGGTTTGCTTGGTTTTCATTCAACCATTTGCCTTTCTTCTTCTTTTGCTGCTTTGTGATGATCATCGAGAGTATAATGGTGAACTTACTTACCTTGAATAATCATATACCATGCCTGATTCATGCATCAAAATTATGTAGCTTCTATTGTGATTTATGTATCAAATGTTGCGTGGCCAATGCTTGCAGAAGGTTAGGGTGGTCGTATGGTGATTTTGCTGCTCCTGCCGGTGCTTGTTTTGTTGAGTGTAAAAAGTTGAGGCATTGTCTATGGGCTTCTGTTTTCATTTTTAGCTAATTCTATCGGCGAACAGGTGAAAAACATGCACCTTGTAAGATACCTATGTTGATGAGGTATGTTAGCAGAGTTTTTTGTTCATAGCGTAGAATTATACAAATGGAACGACCACTAAAAATAGAAGAAGAGAGAATTGTGATTTAGGTGGTGAACAGAACAAAGAGTAATCCTATTGAATTTTCGGTGAAGGGGGAAGGAAGGTCCTCCAAGGCTTTCATTATGGTATCTTTCTCTTATATTTTATTTATTTATTTTGGTCAGAATCTCTCTTCTATTAGAATTTAGAATATTGAAGAAATGCTCTAAACATCATTTCATTTCAGAAAACATGTTAAAATATCTAAATAATAAATCACGTTTTTATCTAATAGTTTAAGCTTTTAAAACAGTTGGCATTGTTTCCATCAAAATTTCACGTAATATCAGAATTGGAGGTCTTGAGTTTAAATTTTTCCAGACCCCATATGTCTCCCAAATTAAATATTTTTATGCTTAATACTAGGCAAAAAGAAAGACTAATAGAAGAACATTAGAGATTGATAATCCCATATAGAACCAAAGTTCAAATGATAAACTAGGCAGATAAAGCTTTAGATGTCATCTATGATTGCAATCCAATAGATTTTCAGTGTTTAGTTTTCAATGTCTTCTTCTTTTAATTTTTTTAGCTTTCAATGTCTAGAAAGGTGAAAGTGGTGTGATTTTTCTGTGACATGGACGCAACAAAGATTCTGATTTTCTACATGTCAAGATCATTGGCTAATCTAATAGGATTCTGAATTCATAGGTTGAAATAAGTGTCTCAGAGTCTGTATATTCAATTGAGCTTTACTAGCACAATACTTTTTTGGATTACTATGAGAATCCACAAATTTTAAACAAATTAGACCACAAGACAATTTATATCTATTTATTATTTGTTTCTTATGGTTCAAAACAGACTGTTATTTCATAGTAGAATAAATATTGTCACTCAATTATTTCTCTAATCTAAATTAAAAAGATATTTTTTAGTCCATAATTCTAAAGATGAGAGAAAAAAACATTCTTAGTATATATAAAAAGGATGGTACATGCTCATATCTACGTATTTTAAAAGATCTTTATATATGCATAAAATACTGAAAAAGAAAGAAACTAAATCAAATCCTACAAAAGTTAAATAATAAGAACTTTCTTTTTGTCATTCTAATATCTCTCTTTATTTGATTTTGACATCGTGCAAGAAGAGAATGAATCATGTCATGATTGTAGATTGCATGCATGCGAAGTTGTTTCGCTTGCTTGAATTAATGCTAAAGGACCGTTGTAGAAGTCATCTTGCGCTATTCCGGTGATGGATTTTTATGACGTGGGATTAATGCTGTTAAAGATTGCCAACACAATGTTAAAGCTGTTAAAAATTTATTGGCCTGAAATTTTTTGTTCTTTTTTCAAATTCTCTCTCTCTCTCTCTCTCTCTCTCTCTCTCTCTCTCTCTCTCTCTCTCTCTCTCTCGTGATTATAAGAGTGACAAACTACAATCAAGGTACAGTCAGAAACATAATTATAGAAAGACCTCATAATACATATAAATCATGTATTAATACCTCAATCCAAAGTAAGTGTAGTAATTGAAAGATTGGATCTCAATAACATGAAATGCAGACTAGGTAGTCCCTTGGTGAAGATGTTTGCTTGCTAATCAGCTATAAGCATGTGCAAACTCTTAGATGACCGAAAGTATCCTGCTTTAAAACAAAGTGAAAAATCTAATTTAATGTGCTTGGTGTGAGCACAATAACACAGGGTTGAGAGTAAGATAGGTGGCGTAAATGTTGTCGCAATAAATGGTGAGAAGATAAAAAAGGGTGACCCCAATTCACAAAGTAAAAGACGAATCCAAATGGTCTAATAAACATAGAACACTCAGCCTCTATACTAAAATGGGCTATGATGGATTGTTTCTTGGCACTCAATGAAACAAGATCAACACCTAGAGGAACACAAAAATCTAAGGTGGACCGTTGAGTATCGAAGCACCTAGCCTTGTCTATTCTTACATAAGCAATCAATGAAGTGGGAGAATACCACTCAATGCGTAATCTGTGAGTGGATGTGCGAGCTAATTGCTAGTATAGACATTTGATGGCTAGAGATAAGGTAATTTGGGTTAATGCAAGAATTGATTAACCAAGTTCATAGCAAAAATAGTATCAAGTCTTGTCATGGCACATGCTGTAGTGTACCAACCATCTATCAAGACAACGTCAAAAAAGGAGAAGCTCACCATCATTAGCAAATAATAGAGTTTTCAAGGCCAAAGCTATAGACACGGGTTTAACCTTAACGAGTTCAAACTTGTGCAAAAGGCCATTAGCATAGTTGGCTTGAAATAAATATGTACCATCGAGTGATTCTAAATGACAAAGAAATAGTGAAGTGGTCTAAAGACAGTAATATATGAGGAGTATAACCGGTGACAAAAGATATCATCAACATACTATAGAAGTTATAGGCTACCTTGAGAAGGAGCACAAACGAATGAAAGAGGATGAACTTACTAGCACAATATACATCTTTATTAAATAGATTACACAACATCATAACATTTGTAACATGTTCTTAATTCCAAAAGAATTCCTCACCATTCCTTAGAAAATTATTAAATGATGACACATTTGATCATCGAGGAAAATCTTCTTGTAAGATAAGAATTGCAAATTATAAAAATGAATTGTTTCTAATTCTAGGATTGAGTCAATATTTGGTGTACGGGATGGGGCATCTTGTATTTGGGGATTCTTTAACCAACTTTGAAACCTCCTTGACTACCCTTTTTACAAGTTCTCCTTCATACCTGCCAATTGCCAAAAAAAAAAAAAATTTGAAGTAAGCTCTAAGTAGTATAAGAAGCAAATTAAGACTTTGACAGGCATGAGGAAAATAAGTACCCGTTGGCAATTTTCTCTGATACCCATCCTTTGAAGGTCCCAACCTTCTTGAGAGCTTGCTCCCACCGCTCATAAGTAGTTGCATCAACCATATTCCTATGTTTAAGTATCCTCTGTCCAAAAACACCTGATAGGTCTCGTACGTTTGATCTCTTTACTTTATAAAAAATGGGCAATATCTTTTGGCCCTTCGTTTGATGGCATTCAACCATTTGAGCTAGCTCATTGAGGCACCAAGAAGAAGAGGCATAATCTTCAGAGAGAATTGGAATGGATATCTTGCAGTTGTTGATAGCATCATAAATCTCATTATCAATATTTGTACCGATGAGAGAGGAATCATCATCATCAAATACTTTGATTCCTTCAAGCTTAAAGCTAACACGGAGGAAAGCAGCAAGGCTATGTCGAGTATCGGGGCCACGAATAGCTAAGAACACTTGGCATTTACTTTCTCTTCTTTTCTTCTTCGAAAAGTGAAAAAGCACTGTTATCCAGTAAGACAAATCAAAGTGATGATGATAATATATAGCCAAGACGAATCACACCAAAATCCCAAAAGACTGAGGTAACTTTTAAAGCCACGAAAACGGTCTAGGTCATAAACCGCATGAACCTTACGTGCTTTTTTATGTGGAATTGAAGAATGGCCGAAGCTCTCACATGATGAATACAGAGAATACTTGCGAAAGGTAGGTGCTTGGCTCAATGGAATTGGGACATACCGGAGCTTATGAACGTAGGGAGCCGTTCAATCCACATCATCTTCAAGTCACTTGAAACCTTTGCGACTACCATTTTCACCAGCTCTGCTTCATGCCTGCACACACACACACACACATATATATATGAGTAAAACCAAAGTTAGGCGTCCAGTTTGATTTCTTCCTTCCACTAACTCTACGATTTTGGATCGGTCATTCCCATATAAGTGCACGGGCTTTTTGGATTCATAAATACAAATATACATACCCATCAGCTATGGTATGTGATATCCATCCTTTAATCTTCGCCACAGAAGTGAACGCATTACACCATTTTTCCATTTCTTCTGCACTGATCTGCATCTCAGGGCTACCTAGGGTTTTTTCCAAGTTAACGCACTGGCGATGGATATCACCAACATCCACCTTGTAGAATACAGGGAAGACTGATTTGCCATCCTTTCCCTGGCAATCCATAATCTCTTTGAGCTCGCGGAGGCACCATTTACTCTGTGCATACTGTTCGGAGATGATCGGGATGGCAATCCTGCAACTCTTAATGGCCTTGAGAATCTCTGGGCCTATCTGCTCGCCTACTGGGATTGAATCATAATCCCTGAACACGTGGAGACCAGCTGCTACTAGGCTGTTGTACAGAAAATCAGTGAAGCCGGTGCGAGTGTCCGGGCCTCTGAAGCTCAAGAACACATCATAGTTCCGATGGACTGCACTTCTTTTCTTTTGTAGCAATCTGTGAGCGTACACAGATAGAGGGGCCAGTGGCAGAACAATTGCCAGGACAATCATTTTCTTCATCGTCCGTAGCTTCCCTTTTTCTCTTTTGGGATCTAATTAAGTACTCTTTCAATGCTCTCTCTTATCCAAGACTTGATGCTTTCAAGATTCGAGTCAATTGTGTATATTATTGTAGGAAATTGCAATCAATTTTCAACAAATTCTGAAAACTACTAGTTTAGCCATGAAGGAATGAAGACTCAAGATTGTGGAAACAAGCTAAGAAAATTACTTGTTAGAAAAAGAAGTATCAAAGAAAATCCTCGAACAAGCTAGAGAAGTCTCCGTTCATGGAAAGCGTGATTTCTTCGTTAGCAATGTTAAATTAACACGGGAGTCCGTACGCAGATCTGATCCACACGCAGAGCATTTATCAGTCAAAGTCTTGAGCGGATAAACATTATATGAGGAAAAATCATGGCTCCTGCTTTGTCCCTAGGAGTTTGTTGACTGAGCGTGGGGCCCAGCTAGCACAAAAAACGGAAAGGGCAAAAGTCAAAAAGAAAAGAAAGTGCTTCGTGCAAGTGTGCGTGCCCGAAGTGAAGAGGAGAGAGAGTGCACCCTGAGCTCACCGAAAACAGTGGAGAAGAAAACCAAAGAGAGCTGAGATTTTGCTGTTCCTATTCGAGGCCAAATATTAATGGAATTGGCTCAAATTTAGATATATTATTTGTGAGATGAAAAGCTACAAATTGACTTGGCCTAAATTGACATGATTAAAATATTTATAAGTAAATTTACATCTATATAATAAATTTATGACGTTTTGGATAATAATTCTCATCTCCTTATCTTGACACATGATTAAATGGCAATGTTCATGCATGTGATGCCATTTCAAGACAATATTATTGGCAATGGCATTGTTCATTCATTCTTGAATTGAGGACAATTTCGAGTATAGGGAAAAAAAAGGAGAGATAGAAATGAGAGGAACTCAATGCACAATTTCCATTAAAAAAATGTTGCATGACATGCAATTTTGATTTAAAAAGAAGTCAGTCAAGTCCAAAGTCTTTTAGAAAGATAAAGGACCTCCATCCGATATCGGAATATCTTTTAACGAAGACAATGCACTCTTTTTACTGTTGTCTTTTTCTCTTCGAAGTATGATTAGTTAATGTCTTAAATTATTTTCCATGTATCAAATTATGCCCAGTTTTTTAATAAAACGCGAAGGAGGCATTTAGTTAGGATGAAAGGGGCAGAATATCATAATTCAAGGTCAGTTCGTTCGACCAGGCCACCATCAGCGGGTTGTTCGCTCGCGACTAACCGAGACAAACTCATTTTGCATTCCCACACGACAACGATAATTACATCAATCAACACTCCCTATAAGACTTTGCAATTGACTCTAAGATGCTGACTGGTTTCTCCTTTGGTTTTCAGGACAGCAAGTTATTCATTGCCGTATGAGTTCAAAACACACCATAGCGTTTTTTCATTATTTTGCTTGCTTGCTGTCGGTACATGGTATTGATATAAGCTTTCGGTTTTTGACTATTAAAATCAGCACCCTAGCAAATAAACGATCTCCAAAGCTAGGGTCTCCACATACTCTTCGCGTTCCCACTGCGTTCCAACACCTTTGAAGTTTTCTGCGTTAGTTCGATGTATTTGCACTCGAGAGCCTCACAAAACAGCTGAGTTGTAATATGAAGTGTTAAATTATGTCGTAAGTTTAAGCCGTGCACAAAGCTCGACCAGTTTGGAGGATTTGATTTAGTTATTAAAACAAAAATAAGCCTGGTCTTTTTATCCTGCGCAAATCTGGACTCTTGGGGCGGCGGAAGTTGATTTTCTATTCTCTTAGGATTTTTTTTGAGTGGAATGACTTCTTCGCTTGCATATATTCCCTACATATATTTTTATTTTGTGGAGCCAAGGAGTAATCAGAGAAAACAAGATAAAAGCGTAAGTTTTGCTTTAAAAAGCCTGCAGCAAGGGAGGAAGAAGAAGTCGTGGGAACGTGATCGGCCTTCTCGGTTAGGCCGTGCCTAAAGCTTCTGCTTTGACTTTGAAAATCCAGTGATCTATACCGTGAGTTTTACGTTAAATTGAATTACTTATTTGTTATTTTTGCATTTGAACTTAATTTAGATATGAAAAACACTCGAATATATGAGTGAGTATAATTTTAATTACCCGATTATAGTAGATTAATTACTGTAGCCTTTTCCCATAAAATAAATAGTGATATTTGAACTGAATTACATAAATCTGTGTTGCCTTTTATTATTCATCATTTATTTCTTTGGTGATTTTGCATTAATTTGATTGCAAGATCCAATATATGTTTTGTGTTAATATTACAACATTAAAAAAAAAAAAAAATCACAACTTGAAGCCAGAGAGTGCCTTACGTTGCACCAGTACCATTACTCGATGTAGCACAAGGCTAGAGCGAAATTGCATGTCTATGGTGCTTGGATCTGATTGTGATGAGCAAGTGAGCAAACGTGAAGATTGACGACAATGGTAGGGGGGGCGCCGATGATTTGGGCCTCATTTGATCAAGGATATTATAATATTAAATAACAAACTATGCCATCATCTAATAGTTTAAGTTTTTAGAACATTTGGTAGTGATCCTACAAAATCTTCACAAAGAAAATAGAGACTTGCATATGTCCAAGTTGTTGTTGGCTTTGCAATTCAACAATAAGTTGCTTATAATGATGATGATGATGATGATGATAGAATTTCTTATGAGTTGCGATGGGAAATGGATGTGTTCTTGACTTGTGAGTAGAATTGGACTCTCAGTCAATTCGGATTTTTTTTCTTTTTCAGTCAATTCGGATTTGCGCGGTAAGTAATTGATAGATTTTGGAAAGAATGCGGAAGCACCACGGCTAGAAAAAATGGTGCAGATTGGACAGAAAAAAGAGTTTTGTAAACTTCCTCGAAGGGATCATGTTCGGAAAACTTAAAAGTAAAATTTAGGGCAGATACACTTGAGGAAGTGCAGCACGGGGCAAAGGACCCTCACCCGACAATAATCCGGAACTGTTTATTTAGAATTCCGTCAAGATTTATAATATTATCTGAATTTTGAAAAGTATTAAAAAAAATTATATTTGAATTCACCTGTTGAATGTAATGATTATTTCGGATGTTTCGGATAAAAAAAAATTAAAGCGTATTTGTCGTAAAATTTAAGTTAAGTAAAAAGATGAAAATTAAAAATCTAGCCAGACACACGATGAAACTTACTCGAGCTGATCGAGCTTTGAAATTAGATGTCTTGTGCAAACCATCCGATTTTATCTTCGTGCCCGTTGCTTCGGAGCTGTACATCCGATTAGATTTCGTTGGCCACTGCAGATTTAAATGAAGTTTGCGATATCCACGGGCTTGATAACTGGGCCTAGGAGGGTATCGGCCAACCAATGATCACCTTTAAACCCCCGCACAAAAGTCGATAGAAGGATTTAATAAAAAAAAAAAAAAAAAAGAGAGCTGGATATCGACTGGGAAGTCTATACTACTATCTAGATACCATATGCCTTGTTACGTGATGAATCGGTCATGATCGCTACTCACAGTGCGAGTCTTACCATGAGCACAATGAGCGGGGCTCTGTTTGTGTCCTCTCCTCTACTATAGTCTTTTCCCTTTATCCGATACTTCATGTTAATAGGGACTAGGGAGAATTTAAGCTAATTTTATCTGGATTCAGAAGGCAATCTCCCGGGTGCTTAAAAATTTCAAGTCATAGAATTCTGCTTTCGTATTCAAACATGGTGTCTGTGCTAATGACGGTAGTTGAACTACAAATGGCTGCATCAATCCATATTCATTGGTCCGTAAGAAAGTATGGTCCATCAAATAGAGGGAGGTCAGAGTGCATCTTCTTACGAAATGAGGACATATTCATTGCAATATAAGATGTTCCAACTTTTCATCTTCCTTTTGGGGAGAAGACTTTCAGTTCTCTCTATGCATTTTGTGTAATATTTTGACTTAGTCAAATGGTTGGCCCATAAGCAAAAGAAAAAGAAAAAAGAAGAAGAAAGAAAGTGCATATTATTAAAGAAAATGGGTCAATACCACGAAAAATTCCAAACTTGTACACAAATTTACTTTATGTTAGTTTCCATGTAATCCTATTGGATGCATACTCAGCCACTTTATAAGGATTGAGTTGTAATGTAATTATTCATTACCCAACCACATGCCAATGAATAGAAGTATTAGAAAGTAATAATCAGAAAACAACTAGTGGTCGGTTGAAAGCTATTGTGGGAGTATTCTAAGAAAGGGAATCTTTCACCCAAATGATGGTTGAATAAAACCAAGGTTTTTCATCCGTTCTCCACTAGTACTTGTACTTGTTTGTACTCTTCCCACACTACTTTCATGTGGGAAATTTCATCATATAGTCTAATCTAAAGAGACAAAACCTGTTTCTTCAACCCATGTACTATTATCTTACTTTTGCCAGCTTTTCATTATTAACTTATCTTGCATCGCAATTATAAGACCATTGAGACACTTAGGATTGCACGGGGTGCGACCCGCCCGAGTTGTGCACGGATCGTCAACATCCAAGAATCCCATAATTTTGATGAGCGACAAAAACATGTTGCTTAAAGTTCGTCCATTCACCAAGAATGCTATGATAATCACAGATCCCCAATGTGCGTGTGCGCGTGTTGTGCCGCTGTAAAAGAGGTTTTATAATATGATTTGAAGAATTGATTTCCTTCACAGGTTCTTTGTGCTTATGAAGTTGATAAAGCTTTGCCCTTGTGATGATTGTCAATCATCTGTACATAAATCTGACCGAGCTTTAATAATTTGTACGCAAATCGGACAGAGCTATACCACTTGGAAAGTTAACTTGAAGGCGACTGAGATTCGAATTGGTCTTCTATATGAACGTGGAAAAGTTCAGATTTTTGAAGAGGTGACATCAATGGGATGTGTAGCTCGAATCCAACGGAATCTTGATATTTGGAAGGGTGAATAGTTAGATCAGTAAAAAGCGATATGGAGGCTTATTCTTAAGTTGTTGAATCTAACAGAACTTCGATATCTCAGGTGTCAAAATTGCAAAATCCATTTATTCTTTGGACTTTGTATATGGAGAACTTTGGAGAGATGAAAATAGTTAAAGCCACTGCAACCGAAATTTGGTAGTGTTGATAATCACATACCGAACCAAAGTTTAATATTTGGGAGGTGACAAACTAGATAGGTAAACCTTTAGCTTTCGATGTCTAGAAAAGTGAAAGTGATGAAGATTTTCTATGACTTGGATGTTGGGAGAATAATGACAAGCCCAATAATATCATATTAGCACAATGGCACAAAACAATCTCCCATCTTATGGAAAACTAATATGAAACAATGTAGTAGAGCATTGTAATTACTAAGGACACAAATACAAGGCAATTTTATGTGGAAAATTGTCTCGGTGTGAGGAGATCAAAATTTATGAGGCCAGAGTTCATCCAAAATCTTCACTATCAACAAAATTGGGTGAACAAAATTCTTTTCTAGCTAATAATATAGGTACATAGCAACAACAATATCAAGAACACAATTCTTGGCAATACACATGACCTTCATAAGAGATTAATGATAAATTTCACTAAAAGGCAGGTTCGGTTCAACTCCCAAAAAAACCTGATGAGGGAACACAAAGTGACCTTTGATCGTCAACTTGATGAAAACCGGATAGCACCCTCTTTTTAGATTTTCTGCTCTCTCTCTCTTGCTTTAGCCTCACACTACTCATTCTTTTGTGGCTACCACATAATAATAGAGAGAAACCCTATTTATTGATGCCAAATATAGCCTCCAATTATTTCTACATATGGATTATCATATGAATTGTCTTTGAGCTTGTATTTCATTAGATTTCCTCTACATGAAAGTGCACCCAACCCAACATTGAATGCAGCCAAGATCCCGAATTTCTACAAGGTTTATTGACTCCACTCTAATAGGATTCTGAATTCATAGTTTGACACAACATAAGTGTCCCGGGGTTTGTTTATTCTAAACTAAAAAGGTACTTTTCATTTCTGTCCATATTTCTAAAGATGAAGAAAAAAAAACATCCTTAACATTTATAGAAAGGATGGTACATGTCATATTTGCGCATTTCAAGAGATTTTCTGGTGTCTAATAGTAAATAAGATTGCAATTTTAAATTTTACAAAAATTTAAAATCATTTAAATGGATCTTTATATATGCATAAAATACTAAAGAAGAAAGAAACTAGATCAAATCCTTCAAAATTTTAATAAATAAGAACTTTCTGTTTGTCATTCTTCTCTCTCTCTCTCTCACTCACTCTCTCTCTCTCTTCTACTTTATATTCTTCATTGTCTTCAAATCATTTCTCATTCCCAATTCCCCATCGTTTCTCTCGCATCTCCGACCATTTGCTGCAAAGTGAGCATACCTATTTTTAACATTTTGAGATAGAGAGAAAATAACTGGCTCTAACCCCAATTAGGATTGCATGACTATAAATGTGATTAATAACAATTGGGATATAGCTAGAAATGTAATTATAGAAACACCTCATAATACATATAAATTATATATTAATACCTCAATTCGAAGTTGGTGTAACAATAGAGAGATTGTATATCAATAACTTGTAATGGAGACTATGTAGTCCCTTGGTGAAGATATTTGGTAGCTAATATGTTGTAAGCATGTAGCAAATACGTAGATTGATAGAAGTAACCCGCTCTTGAACAAAGTGAAAAATCCAACTCGATGTGTTTGGTGTGAGCATGAAACACGGGTTGAGAGCAAGATAGGTAGCATAAATATTATCACAATAAACAATGTGAGGATTAAAAAAGGGGACCCTAGCTCATGAAGTAAATGACAAATCCAAATTATCTTAGCAACATAGTGAGTGATAGCACGATATTCATCGTTTGCATTAAAATAGGCTACAGTGGGTTGCTTTTTGGCACAAAGAAACATTATCGACACCTAGAGAAACACAAAAATCCAAGGTAGGCCATTGAGCATCAAAGCACCCAACTCAATCTACATTTGCATAAGTAGTCAATGAAGTGGGATGACACCGGTCAATGAGCAATAAGTGAGAGCATGTGCTAGTTAAACACTGGTATATGCATTTGATGGCCTAGAGATGAGGTAATATGGGTTAATGTACGAATTGATTGACCAAGTTGAGAGCAAAAACAATATTGGGTCTAGTCATGGACACATATTGTAGTGCTCCAACTATCAGTTGATAAAATGTTGGAAATGCGAGAAGCTCACCCCCCTTAGCGAACAACAGAGTCATCATGGCCAAGGGAGTAGACACAAGCTTAGCCTTAACAAGTTCAAACTTGTGCAAAAGGCCATCAACATTCTTTGCTTGAGATAAAAACATATCATAGTGATGATTTTCAATGATAAGCAACTAGTGAAGTGGTCCAAAAAAATTTTCATAGTAAATTCCTATGGGAATCGAGCAATCAAAGATGGTAATAAATGAGGAATATAACTAATGACTAGGATATTACCAACATATAGTAGAAGATACAAGTTTCCTTAAAAAGAAGCATAGACAAATAACGAAGGATAAACTTACTCGGAAAGATATATGTTTATTAAACATATTACACAACATCATAACATGCATAACATGTTTCTTAACTCCAAAATAATTTCTCAAAAGTCCTTAATGTAAATGATGACACATTTGATTGTCGAGGAAAATCCTATCGTAAAAGAGGAATCACATTTTCTAAAAATGAGTTGTTACTAACTCTAGGATTGAGTCAATATTCAATGGATAGGGATGGGGGATCATGTGCTGGGGATTCTTTAACAACCTTGCAACCTCCTTGACGACCTCTTTTATAAGTACTCCTTTGTGCCTATCAATTGCCAAATAAAATTTGAAGTGAGCTCTAATAGGATCCAATTAAGGTTTTGATGGGATGAGGAAAGTAAGTACCCATTGGCAATATCCATCCTTTGAAGGATCCCTCCTCATTGAGAGCTAGCTTCCACTGCTCGTAAGTACATTCATCGACCATCTTCTCATGTTTAAGCATCTTTTCTCCAAAAACACCCGATAGGTCTCGCACATGTGAGGTCCTCACTTTATAGTAGATGGGTAATATCTTTTGTCTCTTTGTTCTCTTGCATTCAATCATTTGAGCAAGCTCATTGAGGCACCAACGAGAGGAGGCATAATCTTCAGAGAAAATAGGAATGGAATATTGTAGTGATCAATGGCATTGCAAATCTCATTGTCAACATCTTTACCTATGAGAGATGGATCATCATTGTTAAAAACTCAAGATAAAACAAAAATTTATGGGACATCATTTTTTCTTTTGGCCGTCAACTAACATCTATTTATTCTTTTATTTATATAAAACAAAAATTTCCATTCATGACGGCTTGCATACAGTCTACTTTTTTTTTTTTTTTTGATCAGAAAAGAAGATAATATTACCGACGGGAGGAAACGTTTGGCAACATATCAAAAGACAACAAATCACGTAAAAACAAAGGAGGATTGAAAACCCAATCCGCGGGTAGCGAGCCCCGCCTTGATGGGCCTTCGCAGCTCGGTCCGCCACCATGTTTAGATCCCTCTCCCGCAATGGACGAGCCGCAGATTAGGGCAACATGCTTTAGCAGCTGTACACATTCGGCGATCAAGGCTCGATTTCCCATGGAGGCAGTGCGTTGTGGCAGATCGTCTCGACCAGGACGAAGCAATCGGTTTCCAAGATCATCCAAGCTGAAGTTTTCCCCTTGTCCTGCACAAAGGGTAGCGCGTGGTTAAGCGCTGTCGCCTCCGCATGCAGGGCTGAGGATGCCACGACCGATCGAGCAAATCCGTCAATTAAAAGGCCTGATGAGGTACGGCAGACACATGCGATCGATGCTTCGCTACTCTGAGGTTGGTAAGCGGCATTGATGTTTAGTTTCAGTTCATCGTGGTCTGGCGGACGCCAAGATGAGTGCTGATCTGTTTGCTGTGTGTTCTTCGTCTGTTTCTGTCGAGATGGGATCCGATTTGCCATGGCATGAGCTAAGGCTGTCTGCACTATACGGGCTGGTTGGGGTTGCTGTTGACGAAAGATGAAGTTGTTACGAGCCTTCCAAATGTACCAGAGGATGGATGCAATTGCTTCCAAGTCGTGAGTCAACTGATGTTAGAAAAGTTGATCAGCCATGCTTCTATCCGATTAATTGCTTTGATATGCTGCTGTATGTTGATTTATGGATGTGCCCATATATGTAGTGTCCAAGGGCAGAAGAGAAACAAGTGTTCTGGTGATTCAATAGCCTGATTTGTACATAAGCTGCATATGGGATCTTATATAATATGACGGTGATAAAGATTTTCTCGAGTGGGTAAGGCATTGTTACATACTGACCATAGGAAAGACCGGAGTTTTGGTGAGGAATTCATGTTCCAAACTGCATGCCACAATCTGCGAGGTATCCGAAAGGAGGATGACGCTTGATTTAAGTTGTGATTCAGTTGCTGTTTTCGTAGTAGATTATAACAGCTCTTTACAAAGAAAAGATCCATTTTGCTTGCCTCGCCAAATGAGTCTGCCCTTTGTATCTTTGTGGCCGAAGTGGAATAGACATTATCTCGCTGCGTATGACAATCAAAAGTCCGTCTTAAAAGGGAAATATTCCACTCATTGCTATTTGGGATCATAAAACCTGCAAGCTTCTCTGGTTCTCCTCGGGGGGCTGGTCCCCCTATAATTCCTGATGCCAACCATCTATCCTGGCGAGGGTTAATAAGAGTTTCATCCCCCACAGACCATTGCATGTGTTCCTCTATCGAATCCCGTCCTAGTAGTATGCTTTGCCAAACCCATGAGGGACGAGTACCTTTAGGGGCATTTCTAAAATCTTGAAGAGGAAAATATAGTGCTTTCAAAACTTTACTAGATAGTGATGAAGGCTGTTGTGATATTCGCCAAGCTTGTTTTCCTAGTAAGGCTTTATTGAAAGCAATAAGGTCTCTAAAACCCAAACCCCCTTCATCCTTTCTATTTTTAAGTGCATCCCACTTTAGCCAATGAATACCGGAACTATTAGTACTAGATTTCCACCAGAATCTGGAAATTTGCTGCTCAATTCTTCTACAAAAGGACACTGGTAACTTAAAAACAGACATAGCAAAACTGGGAATAGCCTGCACAACAGATTTAATTAAAACTTCCTTGCCCCCTTTTGATATCGCTTCTCTTTCCAACCTTGAAGTTTAGATTGCACCCGACCCAATATCCATGAAAACATTTCCTTTTAGAATGTCCCCAATCAAGGTATTCCAAGATACTTACCGTTTGTCTATCGGTGGGGCGCGAAGTTCTCGGGCTAAGTTTTGTTGTAAAACAATAGGGCACAGCTTAGTAACAAAGAGACCCGATTTGTTTCGGTTCACCAATTGTCCTGTGGCTAGGTAGTATTCATTGAGCACATGGGCTACATTCTCGCACTCTATGGTTTTTCCAGCTAAGAAAAATATAGCGTCATCGGCGAAAAACAAATGTGAGAGAACAGGGCACCATCTGTTTAATTTAATACCTGTGATATTCCCCATTTCCACTGCTTGAGTAATAAGCAAAGATAAAACATTGGCCATCAAGATAAAGAGATAAGGTGAGAGAGGATCACCTTGTCTCGGACTTTGATATTTGGTGAAAATAGGGTAGGGCTTCACCATTGAACTTCACACTTAAAGATACAGTTAAAATACATTGCATGATCCAATGAACCCATCTATCATGAAATCCAATTTGGAGAAGATAGTCTCTAAGAAAATCCCATTCGACCCTGTCGTAAGCCTTTTGCATGTCTAATTTGAGCACTGCCTGAAATTGTTTAGTTCTTTTATGAGTCCTCATATGATGAAGAATCTCTTGAACCACTATGATGTTATCTTGAATTTGATGCCCACTGACAAAAACGCTCTGTTCTAGTGCTATTAGGTGTGGTAGCAAAGGCTTAAGTCTATTTGCAAGGACTTTAGAGATAATTTTGTAAATAAAGTTGTATAGGCGATTGGTCGGAACCGATCTAGCCTTTATGGGTTGGATGTCTTTGGTATCGGAGATATAAGTCCTATTGTAATCAGGTATCATCACCCGTCTGAAAAAAGTTTTTCACAGCCATATAAATATCATCTTGTACTATATCCCAATGAGAGTGGTAAAAAGCCCATTTAAACCATCCGGACCCGGTGCTTTAGCTCGCCTAATTGAAAACCGCTATGCGTACCTCATCTCGAGTAACCTCAGCTATAAGCTTCTCATTCATCTCCGCCGAGACAAGTGGATTGCATTTTGCGATGGTAGGACTATAGTTACGGTGCCTGCCGTTGTGTATAATTGTTGGAAAAAGGATGCTGTCATCTCTTTAAGCTGTTGCTGGTCTCTAATCCATCGAAGTTGATCATCTTGTAACATGCATATTCTGTTTCGCTGTCTTCGTTGAATAGTTGAGGCATGAAAAAGTTTGTGTTTCTATCTCCCCACTTAAGCCCGTTAACCCTTGAGCGCATAGCCCGGGTTGTTCCTCCCCGCTGCCATAATGATTGAATTTGCTGTTTGGGTTGGCTATTGAGGTCTGGTCATGCTGTCCATACGGCTGGTTTATTAAAACTTGAAGCTGATATTTCAAATGACTTATATGTTCTCTAGCATTAGCAAATTTTGATCGACTCCACAATGAGAGGGCGAAGGATGTTGCTTTGAGCTTTTGAAGTAAAGACGCTGGACCAGGCTGTGGAGAAGCCCAAGATTGAGCTACTACATCTCGGCACTCCTTGTCCTGAAGCCAATAGGATTCAAAGTAAAAAGTGCATCTTTTTTTAACACCAACAGCTTCAGTGAACAATAAAAGGGGACTATGGTCAGAAGCAATGGCTGGTAATGCTAATACTTCAGCAAATGGGTAGGTGATTCTCCAATCCTCGGTACACAACATTCTATCCAACCTTTGTTTAACAATATTTTCATCATGTCTATTATTTGTCCACGTGTAGGCGCAGCCTTTGTTGCCCAAATCCATTAAAGAACAGTCATTGAGGAAATCTCGAAATGACTGCATACGGTAAGGATCTGCAAGACGCTTCCCCATTTTCTCCCATGGATACAATATATCATTAAAGTCTCCAACACACAACCAAGGGAGAGTATTCTTAGAACTAATTAGACGTAAATCGTCCCAAAATTGTTGCCTAATATTAGTGACTGCAGGCGCATGGATACAGGTAAGGTGCATTACAACTGCCGCCTCCAAGTCAGTACAGATCACGTCAAAAAGGTTTGAAGACTGATGAACCAAGTCCATAGAGACCTTGCTATTCCAAAAGAGGGCCAGACCACCCGCCAAACCAGTAGGATGTTCTATTAGGCAATCAGAAAATTTCAGAAGTTGCTGCAGGTAACAGATCTATCGTTCTTGGTTCTTGGCCTCCATAATAAACAAAATGTCAGGCTTTTCCTGGGTCATTAAGACCCTAAGCGCTTGAACTGTCAGGGGATTGCCTGAACCCTGACAGTTCCAGCTAATTAGCTTCATTGTTCAAAAGGTGGCTGTTTCGGGCCAGCCACCATAGCCCATCTGAGGGGTTCATGTGTCTCGAGGACAGGAGTTTCTTGAAGAGAGGATTCATCGAGGCCATCTGGAATCTAGGAAGGTAAGTCATGTGAGATGTATCGTTTAGGTTTTTTGATTGGGCCCGATCTTGCACTCAAGAGGGAACTCTTTGATTTCTTAGACTTGTGAGAAGTAGTAGCCAGTTCAGTGGTGTGACTCTTTCGTTGATATTGTACTAGTATTTCTTTGTCACGCTCCCTTCTTGAAGCATCTTCGGCCAGGGGTTGCCACCGAAGGGGTACTACAGCTGTAAGGAGCTGATTGCACTCAGTTACCTCAACTATCTGTTTGTCCTTCTTATTAGAGACTTGGTCCAAAGAAAGTGATGATTCCTGTTCCTGTTGAACAACAGTCTGAGCAAGAGGAAACTGTGCAGGGGGCTGAGGGGTCTCCGGAATAGTCTCAGTGGCGTCATCCAGCATGTGAGCAGGCGCATAAAAGGTACGCCAAAAGGGACTATGAGTGTTAACTTCCGCCCGTAGCCACGATCCATAATACATACTGTCAAGGTTTTTCAGTGCATTGTCATCCAAAGGAAAGTCTGGGCAGTACGTTGCATAATGTCCTAATTTGCCGCAGGAATAGCAAAAATGGGATAATTTTTCATATCGAAAATCTAACCAAAAGGTCTTCCTGGCCAATTTAATCAAGATCCCTGTCTTCAGAGGCTATTGGATATCCATTTCAACACGAGCCCTTACTGCTTTAAAGTTAAAACCATCTATTTGATCAATTTTAACATCTATAACCCGTCCAATATGCCTAACTGCTCTACGTATGATGGACTCGGTGCAAAGTGCTCAAGAGGTAGGCCGAAGACTCCGAACCCGAACGCACGGGAGGAAAAATCATAACAGTGCAACGGTGTGTTCGGGAGCCAAGGTTTCAGGATAACGAGATGGTTTGCACATAACCACGTGCCATTATCAAGTATACGCTGTTTAACCTCCTCTGTTTTGAATCGCACCACATATATACCATCTTCTGCTTGCGAAATTGATACGTGAGCTGGACGCCATGCCCTCTGCATAGAATTTTGAAATGCCTGGAAATGGACAGTGGAATTAGTGAGGACTTTACCTACTAAGCTGAGACGACATTCTTCTAATTTTTCTGTAGGAGCTGCCTCATCCCAAACTTCAATCGGTTGTTCAGACCAAAGGCGACCCATCCGGCTACACAGAGCAGCAAGTCGAGTCCTCGTTTTCACCAAGGGCATCCATTGCACAAATTACAGGTCAATTCCACTAATTAAGGGTGTGGGAAGTGGAATGCACGAAGCCGCAGACTAGCAAGGCAAAGAGAGTCCGAGTGGACCATCGGTGGACGAAGAAAGGCCCTTTCAAGCGTTCTGCTACTGTGGAGTTCAAGATATAGGACATGCAAGACCCGATTTAGATGGAAGAAGGATGAGGATGACCTAGAGAGTGAAGATTTATCAGTGGGTAAGAAGCCATAGCTAGAAGAAGAGACGAAGCGCAGAAATTGAGCGGAAGAAACAGCGGAAAGGAAAATATGAGTGAGGTTTTCAGTCGAAAGAAAAAGAGCTACCAAAAGGTAGAGAGAGCTCTCACCAGAGGGAGAGAATTAATGAGTTGTGGTTTCTTTGCATACAGTCTACTTTTAAAGAGTCAAATTATCAATGTTCAAAACCTGTATCCCACTACTTCTGCCAACTCATGAGTAAATTATTTGAACATTGAAACACTTTGTGTTTTAAAAGAGGGAAGAATTAGCGGGCACCAAGTGCAGCACCGAATTTGTTAATAAATAGCGCTTCGCGTATTTTCACGAGCAAACAATTGTGTCGTGGCCCATTATAGGCAAGAGTGGTCCATAAACCATGTAAATATATATAATCGATATTCCCGCATAGGCACATACGAAAATATAAAGATTAGTACATAACTTTGATTTAAAGAGTGATACAATAATCTATGACTGAGGGTTTTGAATATGACTCAGTTTCTTTTTCTTTCTTATCGGCTCTTTGTAAAAAGAATCAGTCCGTGTAATCATATGCGATGCATACTAAAAAGCCAGCCACGTTACTTTATAAGAATCGTTTTGGGAAGTAGTTATTTTTTCCGCAACCACATGCCAATGAATAGAAGTAATAGAAAGAAATAATCAGAAGACATCTAGTGGTCGGTCGAAAGCTATCGTGAGTAAAATCTAGGAAGGGGAATCTTTCGCCCGTTCTCCACTGGTACTCGTTTGTACTCTTCCCGCACGACTTCCGTGTAGGAATCTTCAACCCGGGTATTATTTACATTTGCCAGCTAATTATTATTAACTCATCTTACATCGTAATTATATGAACCATTGAGACAATTAGGATTGCACCGGGTGCGACCCACCCGAGTTGTGCACGGATCGTCAACATCCAAGAAACCAGTGAACCTCGTGAGCGACAAAACAATGATGGTTAAAGTTCACCAAGAATGCCACAATTATCACAGATCGCCCATGCGCACCCCTGTGTTGTGCCGCCGTAAGAGAGGTTTTATTGTATGATTTGAAAAATTGCTTTTCTTCACAGATTCTTTGTGCTTATGAAGTTCATGAAGTTTTTCCCTTGTGAAGATTGTCAATCATCTGTACATAAATCTAACCGAGCTTTGATAATTTGTGCGTAATTCAGACAGAGCTATACCGCTTGGAAAGTTGACTTGAAGGCGACGGAGATTCAAGGGTCAGTCTTTAGTATGAATATGGAAGATTTTCTATTTTAAAAACGGCGAATCGATGCATGTAACTTGAATTCAACAGAATCTTGATATTCAGAAGGGTGAATAACTGGATAGGTGAAAAATGACATTGGAGGATTGTTATTAAGTTGAATCTAACAGAGCATCGATACCTCAGATGTCGAAATTGCAAAATCCCTTTGTGCATATCGAACCAAAGTTCAACATTTGGGAGACGAGAAAATAGACAGGTAAAGTTGTGGATGTCATATATGATTGTAATCCGATAGATTTTCAATGTTTAGCTTTCGATGTCTAAAAGGGTGAATGGGAAGAGGATTTATGTGACTTGGATGCAGCAAAGATTCTGAATTTCTACTGGTCAAGATCACCAGCAGGATTCTGAATTCATAGATTGACATAAGAAGTACCTCGTGGTTTGTTCATTCTTATTAAAAAAAAAGGTACCATCTATTTCCCTCCATAATTCTAAAGACTAGCAAAAAACATTCAAATAGATTACACAATATCATAACATGTGAAACATGTTTCTTAACTCCAAAACAATTTCTCACCAGTCAGAAAATTAATGCAAATGATGACACAGTTGACCATCGAGGCAAATCCTCTTGTAAAACAAGAATCACAAATTCTAAAAATGAGTTGTTACTAACTCTAGCGCTAGGTCAATTTAGCATATAGGGATGGGGGATCATGTACTTGGGATTCTTTAACAACCTCGAAACCTCCTTGACGACCTCTTTTACAAGTACTCCTTCATGTCTGCCAATTGCCAAATAAAATTTGAAGTAAGCGATAGTAAAAAAAAGTTTCACTAAGGTTTTAATGGGATGAGGAAAGCAAGTACCCATTGGCGATTCTCTCCGATACCCATCCTTTGAAGGATCCAACCTCCTTGAGAGCTAGCTTCCACCGCTCATAAGTACATTCATCGACCATCTTCTCATGTTTGAGGATCTTTTCTCCAAAAACACCTGATAGGTCTCGCACATGCGAGGTCCTCACTTTATAGAAAATGGGTAATATCTTTTGTCTCTTTCTTCTCTTGCATTCAACCATTTGAGCAAGTTCATCGAGGCACCAACGAGAGGAGGGATAATCTTTAGAGAGAATTGGAATGGATATCTTACAATGGTCGATGGCATTGCAAATCTCGTGATCAACATCTTTGCCTATGAGAGATGGATCAGCATCGTTAAACACTCTGACTCCTGCAGCTACAAGGCTGATGTAGAGGTAAGCTGCAAGGCTGTGTCGAGTATCAGGGCCGCGAAAAGCTAAGAACACTTGGTATTGGCTTTCTCTTCTTTTCTTTTCTGAAAAGTGAAGATGCACTGCTATCCAGCAAGACAAACCAAAAGTGATCATGATAAAATATTGGCAAGACGAATTATACAAAAATCCCAAAAAGACCGAGGTAACTTTTGAAAGCCACGAAATCGGTCTAGGTCATAAACCGCACGAACCTTACATGCCTTCTCTACGTGGGAATTGAAGAATGTCCAAAGCTCTCACATGATGAGCACAAAGAATACTTCGGAAAGGTAGGTGATTGGCTCAAATGGAATTATGACATACCTGATTTTACGAACATAGGGAGTCGTTCGATCCACATCGTCTTCAAGTCACTCGAGACCTTTGCGACCACCATTTTCACCAGCTCTGCTTCATGCCTGCGCACATACATGTGTAGAACCGAGTTAGGCGTCCAGTTTGATTCCTTCCTTCACCTAAATCTGCAATTTCATATTGGTCATTCTCATACAAGTGCACAGGCTGTCAGGATTCATATATACATGTATACATACCCATTAGCAATGGTCTGTGATATCCATCCTTTAATCTTCGCTACAGAAGTCAACGCATTCCACCATTTTGCCATTTCTTCAGGGCTGATATGAATCTCAGGTTTACGTAGAGCCTTTTCAAAGTTAACGCGTTGGCGACGGACATCGCCAACATCCACCTTATAGAATACAGGGAAGACTGATTTGCCATGCTTTTTGTGGCAATCCATAATCTCGGTGAGCTCACGGAGGCACCGTTTACTCTGTGCATACTGTTTGGAGATGATTGGGATTGCGATCCTACAACTCTTGATGGCCCAGAACTTCTCTGGGCCTATCTGCTCACCAACTGGGATCGAGTCATTATCCCTGAACACATGGAACCCAGCAGCTACTAGGCTGTTATAGAGGAAATCGGTGAAGCAGGTGCGAGTGTCTGGGCCTTTGAAGCTCAAGAACACGTCGTAGTTCCGAGGGACCGCACTTCTTTTCTCCTGCAGCAATCTGTATGTGTACACAGAGAGAGGGGCTAGTGGTAGAACAATTGCTAGGGCAGTGATTTTCTTCATTGTTGGTAATTTACCTTCTCTTTTTGAATCTAAGTCTGTGTTCTTTCAATGCCCTCTCTTATCCAAGACTTGATGCTTTCAAGATTCTGAGTCATTGTGTATATTATTGTTGGAAATTGTGATTCATTTTCAACTAAATCTGAAAATTACTTGTATAGCCATGAAGAAATGAAGACTCAAGATCATGGAACAAGCTAAGAAAATTCCTTGTTAGAAAATGTCTATAAGAAAAGATGATGAGTACAAGTTCAATTTGAAGACTCTCACTTGAAGAAGTATCAAAGAAAATTCAAGAACAAGCTAGAGAAGTCTCCGTGGATGGAAAACGCGATTTCTTCGTTGGCAATGTTAAATTAATACGTGAGTCCGTACGCAGATCTGATCCACACGCAGAGCATTTTATCGGTCAAAGTCTCGAGTGGATAAACATTAAACGGGGAAAATGCATGGCTCCTGCATCGTCCCTTGTTGAGTGAGTCCACCTCCGCGTGGGTCCAGCTAGCATAAAAAAGAAGAGAGCAAAAGTCACAAAGAAAAGTAAGTGCCTCGTGCAAGTGTGTGCGCCCGAAGTGAAGAGGAGAGAGAGTGCACGGAGAGCTTACCGAGAACAGTGGAGAAGAAAACCAAAGAGAGCGGAGATTTCACGGTTCTATTTGAAGGCCAAATATTGATGGAATATTATTAATGAGATGAAAGGCTATAAGTTGAGTTGTCATAAATTGATATAATTAAAATGTTCAGAATTAAAATTTACATCTATACAATAAATTTATGACATTTTGGACAAGTATTCCACCTCCTTATCTTGACACATGATTAAATGGCATTATTCATGCATATGATGCCATTTCAAGATAATATTATTTGCAAATGGCATTGTTCATTCATTCTTAAATCGAGGACAATTTCGAGCATAGGGAAAAAGAAAGAAAAAAGAGAAATGAGAAGAACTCAATGCACAACTTCCATTAGAAGAAATGTCGTGTGATACAAAATTTCGATTTTTTTTTTTTTTTAAATCAGTCTAGTCCTGAGTCTTTTAGAAAGATAAAGGACTGCTATCTGATATCGGACTATCTTTTAATGAAGATGGTGCACTTTTTTCACTGTTGCCTTTTTCTCTTTGAAGTATGATTAGTCAATGTCTTAAACTATTTTTCATGTATCAAATTAAGTCCATGTTTTTAATAAAACACGAAAGAGGCATTTAGTTAGGACGAAAGGGGGAGAATATTATAATTTAAGGTCAGTTCGTTCGACCAGGCCACCATCAGCGGATTGTTCGATCACGACTGACCGAGACTAACTCAATTTGCATTCCCACATGACTGTTTTCTCCTTTGTTTTTCAGGACAGCGAGATTTTTATTGCCGTATTTTTTTCTTATTTTGGTTGCTTGCTGATCAGTACATGGTATTGATATAAGCTTTCAGCTTTTGACTATTGAAAGCAGCACCCTAGCAAATAAGCGATCACCAAAGCTAGGGTCTCCGCATGTTCTTCTCGTTCCCACTGCGTTCCAACACCTTTGAAGTTTTTCTCCGTTAGTTTGACACATTTGCGCTCAAGAGCCTCGCGAAACAGCCAAGTTGTAGAATGAAGTATTAAATTATGTCTCAAATATGAGCCGTGCATGAAATTTGACCGGCTTGGAGGATTTAATTTGTTATAAAAAAAAAAAAAAAAAGAAAGTCTGGTCTTTTTATCCTGCGCAAATCTGGATTCTTGGGGCTGTGGAAGTTGTTTTTCTATTCTCTTAGGATTTTTTTGAGTGGAACGACTTCTTGGACCTTTCTTGATATTGCTGCACATGAATTTCTTTTTGAGTGGAACGACTTCTTCGCTCGCATATGTTCTCTACATATATTTTTATTTTGTGAAGCCAAGGAGTAATCAGAGGAAACAAGATAAAAGCGTGAGTTTTGCTTTAAAAAGGCCGCAGCAAGGGAAGAAAAAGAAGTCGTGGGAACGTGAACGGCCTGAACGGCCTTCTCGGTTCGGCCATACCTAAAGCTTCCGTTTTGAGTTTACTTATTTGTAATTTTCGCATTTAAACTTAATTTAGGTATGAAAATCACTTAAATTTATCAGTGATTGTAATTTTAATTATTTGATTATAGTGAATTAATTATTGTTGGCTCTTCCCGTAAAGCCCGTAAAGTAAATATCAATACTAGGACTTAATCACAAAAATCTCAGTTGCCTCTTATTATTCATTGTTTATTTCTCAAGTGATTTCACATTGATTTGATTGCTAGATCCGATATATATATATATATATATATATATATATATAATATAGTGTTAATATATAATATTAACACTATAAAAAAAATATTACAATAAAAAAAATATATTACAACATGAAGCTAGACAGTTCCTCGCACCAAGCTAGATGTAGCACAAGGCCAGAGCGAAATCACATGTTCATCGCGCGCTTGGATCCGATGGTGATGAGCAGGTGAGCAAACGAGAAGATTGATGATAATGGCGGGGTGTTGTCAATGATCCGAGTCTCGTTCGATCAAGGAAATAAATAATAATAATAATAATAATAATAATAATAATAATGATGATAATAATGATAATAATAATGATAATGATAATGATAATAATAATGATAATGATGATGATGATGATGATAATAATAGAATTTCTTATGATTTGCAATGGGAAATGAATGTGTTCTTGACTTGTGAGCAGATTTGGACTCTCAGTCAATTCGGATTTACGCGGTAAGTCATTGATAGATTCTGGAAAGTATGCGGATGCACCACGGCTTGAAAAAATGGTGCAGATTGGACCGAAAAATGAGATTTGTAAACTTCCTCGGAGGGATCATATTCGGAAAACTTAAGAGTGAAATTCAGAGCAGATACACCTAAGGAAGTGCAGCACAGGGCATAGGTCCTCACCCGAAAATAATCCTGAAACATTTATTTGGAAATCCGTCAAGATTTCAATATACTATCTGAATTTTGAAAAGTAATAAAAAAAATTCTGAATTCATGTGTCCAATGTAATGAAAATTTTGGGTGTTTTGGATTTTCTTTTTAAAGTGTATTTGTCGTAAGATTTAAATTAAGTGAAAAGATTGAAATTAAGAGTCTATCCGGACATCTGATGAACCTCACTCGAGCTGATCGAGCTTTGAAATTCAATGTCTTGTCCACACCGTCCAATTTTATCTTCGTGTCCGTTGCTTCGGAATTGTACATCCAATTAGATTTCGTGTCCCAATGAAGATTTGAGAGGAGTTTGCGATATCCGTGGGCCTAAAAGTTGGTCTAGGAGGATATCATTTAATCTATCCGGACATATGATGAACCTCACTCGAGTTGATTGAGCTTTGAAATTCAATGTCTTGTCCACACCGTCCAATTTTATCTTCGTGTCCGTTGCTTCGGAATTGTACATCCGATTAGATTTCGTGTCCCAATGAAGATTTGAGAGGAGTTTGCGATATCCATGGGCCTAAAAATTGGTCTAGGAGGATATCATTTAATCAATGAATGATCACCTTTAAAACCCACATAAAAGTTAGGGAAAAGTATCAAAAAAAGTCTTAAACCTATTGAATTTGTGTCGATTTAGTTCTGAATGGTGTCAATTCAATCATAAATCTTTTGAGTTGATGCCAATTCAATCCTAAATTTTTTAGTGATACCAATTGAATCCTAAAATTTTTAAATTAATGCCAATTTGTCTTAACTGTTTTGACTTTGTTGCCAATTTAGCTATTTCGGCTAATTTTGGCCAAATATTATTGACGTGGATGCCAGCTCGCTCATGTGTTACCATCGGCAGTGATGTAAATAATTTTTAATAATATTTAAATAACTTTTTAATTTTTTATTATTTTTCTGATTTTTTCGTTTTCTTTTTCTTTTTCTTTCTTTTTCCCATCCTTCCTCCTCCTCCTTCATTTTACCAGCAACTAGCCACCACCCACAGGGGAGGCCGGGTGCCCCCTAGTGCCTAGCGCCTAGCGCTAGGGAAAACGAATAAAAGAAAAAAAGAGAATGAAAGAAAAGAAAAAAACTTTGAATTTTTTTTTTCACATCATTTCATTTAACTACATTTTTTTTATTCTCTTGTTGAATTGCAGTGTTTATGTTTTTTTGTGGCAAAAGATCTCTTCAAGTGCCATAAGTTGGCACAAAGGAATTCTTAAGTATCAAAAGTTACGAAAGTGACACTTAAGTGCCACATTAAAAGAAATGGATCACTTAAGTGCCACTCTGGCCAAAATTTGGCCAAAATGCTAACACGTGCAATTTCCAACCAAACAAGTGCAAAACGACTCCATTTTGTACACTAACGTGACTAAATAATGCAAAAACAATGTCGTTTTGGTGCTGACGTGGTAATAAATTAATGTAAAAATTAATTAAATTTAATTTAGAACTAAATTTACTTTAAAATTTCTAAAAATATAAATACAAATATTTAAAAAAATTACTTTAAAAAAAAAAAAAGGAGGGGAGCAGGCTGAGCCTCGCCTGCCACCGCTCCCCACCTTTTCTTTTTTTTTTTTTTTTGTTAAAATTTGTTAAAATTTGTTAAAATTATTTTTATCACGTCAACACCAAAACGATGCCGTTTTTGCACTCCTTCGCTAGAAAATCGCCACGTCAGCATTTTGGCTAGATTTTGGCTGGAGTGGCACTTAAGTGATCAATTTTGCTCCGATTTTGGTACTTAAGTGTCACTTTCGTAACTTTTGGCACTTAAGTGTCCCTTTGTGCCAACTTATGACACTCCAGGGGTCTGCACGTCGTTTTTGTTGGGGAACAAAAGAAAAAGATTTTAAGTATTCTTGACTTTTCGTGTCCTTGATGTCTAGCCGCTCACCTTGACATCGACATTGGCCTGGAGACTGCAGGTGTGTGTGCAGGAATGATCATCCTTCTCTCATAGGTAATGATCTTACCTGCAACTTCTATCAGGTTATAGTGTTGGAACTTTATCTCATTTTCGTAGGAAAATTTTGCTTTCTATTATTGGTATCCGGAGGATCGGGGCGAGAAAAAAGGGATGGAAGATACTGCTGATATTTTTATAAGCTCGAAGTCTTATAAGGGCTGAATAATATCCCATTCTTTGCAGAAGTATATCCTCCAACATAAGGATGAGGAAGACGAACCCACCTATGAGCTAGGCAGAAGCTTTGAGAGATGTTTGGACCCGCAAAGGTTGGGATTCCAATACGTGGCTGATGGATATAGACTTTCATCATTCCCAATTTTATTTGGCGAATGAAGGGATACTGGTCCAAATGGTTATAAAGTGGTTTTGAAGCAGCTACACAATCTTATAACGAATGGTTGAGACCACCTCACCTCCCACGGGGCTATAGCACGATGAATGATCATGATTAAAATGAGACAATTGAGTCATTGTGATTTCATTGAAAAAAGATTCCTTTCTTTGTTCGCAATTCAAGTTACAAATCTAGTTTGAGTCAAGTGACGAGATAAAAATGAAGTGCAATTAAATTTTTCCTACATGTGAAAGGAATCGTCCTAATTTTATCCTACATATAAAAAATTGTGTTTATGAATAACGAAAATTAGGTAGTTCAATAAAGATTAAGCACATGCTTTCTAGTGAGTCTAGAGTTAATAAGATTTAAAATAAGAAAAATATGTTAACTTTTCTTCATGAATGTTCTTTAGCTCTATTTCCCAAAACTATCATATCAAATTAAATTTTCTCCAATACAACCTTATCTTGAAAGATTTGAATAATAAGCTTTTCGTAGATGCAATAATTGTGTGATAAGTAATGATCTTACTTGCAACTTCTATCACGCCATTCAGGAGTGTCGGATCTTTATTCCTATTTTGATGACAAATTTTGCTTGGTGTCTCGAGGAGCTCATGGTTGAGATGTGGAACACAAAGGGCCAGAACATGCTATAATATTTTATAAGGCCAAAACAAAGCCTTATAAGTATAGAATTTATGCCATTCATTTTAAGAGCACTTGCTCCAACATAAGGATGAAGAAGACCATGAGGAATAGGTAGAAGCTTTGTGGGACGTTGGGCCTGCAAAGATTGGGAATCCAATATGTGGCTAATGGGCACGTACTTTCATCATTCCCATCAAAACCTTAATTTGATCCAGTAAACTTCTCGTACTACAATTTTATTTGGCAATTCGTAAGAAAGAAGAGGTGTTGATTCAAATGGTTATCCAAGAGGTTTTGAGGCAGCTACAAGATGCCTTTGACTCTTGGGTTTTCCTCTCGTAAATAGCTGTCAATATTTGTTAGAGATCAAAATAAGACAGTTTTTTTTTTTTTTTGTCGAAAGGAGATGATATTCATTACAAGCCCATAACATAGGCACCACAAGCAGGTACATCTAGACATAATATGGAAAGTAGAGGCATAGGAGGATAATTAACCCAATTACATGGAATGGAATTTGCTCGATGTGCACGTGCTACCCAGTCCGCTGCCATGTTAGTTTGCTTGGGCTCATAGATGATAGTTATGTCTTCCATTTGGGCTAGTAGAAGTTTGCAATCCAGAATGAACGGTTGGGCCTGCCAAGGGGGGTCTTCTCGGCCCAGAACACTCTCAACTAATAATAGGCAATCGGTTGATACGCAAATGGGCAAATCAAGGGAGTTAAAGTCATGAGAGGCTTCAGTTTGTGCAACTAGGGTTCTTCGCTTCTCCTTTATCCATCTCAGAGCCAAACGCAGTGCTAGGGTTTCCGCAATTAGGGCTGATGGGGCGAAGATCGATTCAGCAAAACCAGTAGTGAGGCCTCCTGCAGCAGTTCGACAGATCCCTGCCACCGATCCTGCATGATCCGAACTACTCCAAGCTGCATCAATATTAAGCTTCAATGAGGGAGGGTCGGGAGGTAACCAAGATTTACAGCTGGTTGTGTCTGCCGCATCCTGCTTTGACAATTTCTTCCCTTGTTTTCCCATTTTAGGTGTAGATCTGCTAGAATCTGGGCATTTTCTTTATTGCGGGAGGGGATTGGCTTGGTTCCCTTGAAGACTGCAGTGTTGCGGGTCACTCAGATGTGCCATAGAAGAGCTGCGAAGAGGGCTTTTGATTCGGCATCAGTTCCGGTGGTAATATTCTCGAAAAGCCATTTATCTATTCTGGTTATGTGGTCTGGGTTGGTGTCGGCTTGGTTTTGAGGGTCTGACCATATGGCTTTTGTCCAGGAACAAAGGATGAAGAGGTGCTCCATGGTTTCGGGGGCTTGGCCGCATATCTGGCACAATGGGTCAGGTAACATTTTCATGTGGTGAAGGTTTTCTTTGGTTGGGAGTGAGTTGTTGCATATCTACCATATTAGGATTCAATTTTTGGAGGTGAAGGAAGTGTCCATATTGTAGGCCAGAGTGATTTGGGTGTTTGGTATGATGTGGATGGTGGCTTGTTGCTGGGGTGCATGACTGAGCTTTGTATACGGTTGTAACCGCTCTTGACTGTGTAGCTACCAGACTTATTGGCTGTCCATACAAGTTTATCTTGTCGAGGATGTAGACAAAGGGGTTGGGCTAGTATCTCGTTTGCAATTTCTTCCTGAAACAGGGCTGTAACTTTGTTTTCATTCCACATCTTACTTTCACTGTCGATGAGATCAGCCACAAAACGTGGTTCATCTTTGTTTGCTCGACCAATAAGTCTTCCAGTAGGTAGCCATAGGTCTTCTCGGACTCTAATCTGTTTTCCATCCCCAATCTCCCACATGGTAGTTGGTTCAATGATTGCTCTCCCCTGTAAAATACTTTTCCAGCTCCATGATGGTCGATTTCCATTTCTTGCTGCCCAAAAATCACTTTTAGGAAAATAAATGCTTTTCAGTACTTTGCACCAAAGAGCATCTGGTTGATTTATAATCCTTCATGCCAGTTTTCCCAACATGGCTAAGTTAAAATTTTGCAAATCTTTAAAACCCAAACCACCATTATCCTTCCTGACTTTCAACTCTTCCCATTTTTTCCAATGGATTCCTCTTTTATCAGCATGCTGTTTCCACCAGAATGAAGCTGTTTTTTTCTCTATAGTTCTACATATGGAAATCGGAATTTTGAATATGGACATCACATACTGAGGAATGGCCTAGATAACTGTTTTTATAAGGATCTCCTTCCCAGCTTTTGAAATTAATTTCTCTTTCCACCCTTCCGATTTCCGTTCAACTCTAGTCAACAGCCAAGCAAACATTTGCTTTTTTGTTTTCCCCCAATAAGCTAGAATACCAAGATACTTCCCTAAATGTTCTGTAATAGCCACTCTCAACTCTGAGGCTAGGTTCTGTCGAAGTTGAGGAGGGCAGCTCTTCCCCACAAAGAGGCCAGACTTGTTGAGATTAATCGCTTGGCTTGTGACATGGCAATACTGGTTCAGAACATTAGAAACATTTTGGGCTTCTCTGATTGTGCCGTCTAGAAAGAAAATGGCATCGTCTGCGAATAAGAGATGAGATAGAGTGGGACAGGTAGGATTTAAACGAATGCCCTTTATAGTTCCATCTAGAATAGCTGTGTGCATTAGGGAAGAGAGGAGGTTAGTCATGATGATGAAGAGATAGGGTGAGAGGGGATCACCCTGTCTAATACCTCTCGTAGGTTTAAACTCAGCTGATGGCTCGCCATTAATTAGGATATTGAAAGATACGGAAGAGATGCATATTTTAATCCATTGAACCCATCGCGCATGAAAGCGCAACTTTAGCATGTAATCACAAAGAAAATCCCATTCCACCCTATCATATGCTTTTTGCATATCTAATTTAAGAATCACTTGATGTTTGCAAGTCCTCTTCCTCACCCTTAATTGATGGATCACTTCTTGAACAATGCAGATATTGTCTTGGATCAGCCGGTTGCTCATAAAAGCTGTTTGTTCTTCTGCAATGAACATTGACAGCCATGGTTTAAGTTACAAAGGCTAATAGGTCTGAATTGGGTTATGTGTTCTGGATTTGATACTTTTGGGACAAGGGTGATATGGGTTTCTGTTTATATCTGGTTCCAATGTACCTAGTGTTGACACCTAAATTTTGGCGATCCATTTAGTCATTTATTGCATAAAAAATTAGGGGTTAATTTTATCCCTGAAAAAAATATTAATTGCATAGCTACATTTAGTTTGCATATTTTGCATTTATTTACTAGGCCGGTGGCGGATGGGTCGAATTGGTGTTTTTGAATTTTAAATTAATAGGCCGGGCTAGGCCCATGAAAGGATAAAATTAACCAAAGCCCGTCGTTATTTTTAATTGATTATCTTGCGAAAAAATTAAGATTTGATGCGATATTATGGTTTTTGAAAATTTAAAAAAAAATCGCATTGTAATCTTATTTTTTATCAATAGATGATGAAATCGGGGGAGAATATTTTGAGATAAGGATTCGGGTGATCGGGAGGTTATAGATTATCTTCGTGCATATTGAAAAACGAGATAAAATATTCTACGAAGATTACCTATTTTTACCTATAAAAGCAATCGTGTACGGAGAGAGAAAGGGGAGGCTTCTCTGGAAAAAAAAATTGAGAAAAGAAAAGAGAAGGAGAAGAAAATTTTTCTGCAAAAAGGCAAAAGGAAAACTTGCAGAAAAGAAGAAAAAATCAGAACGTGAGAGAGAGAGAGTCAGAGAGAAAGGAGAAAAGTAAAAAAACAGTAAAGGTTGATTTGACCTTTACTGTTCATCACCTTCCCAAATCCGCTGCAACTCGCGGAGACCCGACGCCGGAGCTCCGACGAAGCCCGCCGCTCCTGACCTTGCCGAGCGCCACCCGTCACTGCACCACCGCCGCTCCTGACCTAGCACCACGCCCCCGACGACCGCGCTCTCGCCCTCTCCGCCGCCGCGCCTCAGCCCGTGCCCCGTCGCCGCGAGCCCAGTGCCCGAGCTCTGCTCCTGCAGCTAGATCTGACCATTGCAACCTCCGTCCGGCGAAGCTGCTGCCGATCCGAGCCCCCACACGTCTGAGTGACATCTTTGTTGTCAGGCATCTCTGCTCCGATCGGTCGCACCAGCCTCGTCAAAGCCCGACGTCGCCTCTGCTGGCCCCGCCTCCACACAGCTCTCTTCTCCGCGCCGCTTAATCCAACCTGCCGCTGCTGCTCTGCCCGAAGTCAGGCAGAACCGTGCTGCTCGCTTCCCCCGACGTCTAGACACACCGGCGACTCACCTCGCTGGAACCCCGAACGCCGGTGACCCGAACCCGCTACCCAGAGATCAGCCGCACGAGCAAGCCGTGGGTGAAGAAAGCAAGAAAAGAAAAAGAAAAGAAAAAGAAAATGAAATTAGGTAGTTTTATTTTCTTTTTATATTTACTTTATTTTGTTTACATTATGTAGTTTAGTTATTTAATTGGATCCCAATGTTCACTTTATGAGTCCTGTAGGCATTATCCGAAGGGTCTTCCAAATAATTGTTATAATTATTAATTTGACCCGTAAGATGTCGGGTCATTTTTTAATTATTTTAATTCTTGGAATTTGTTGATAGTACTTTAATTGTTGAATCAATATAACTATTAATTTGATCCGTAAGAATTCGGATCAGATTTTTAATTATCTTGATCTTTTTGTTGTGATAATTAGGGTTAGGATAATCGTTAATTTGACCTGTGAGACAACAAGTTATTTTTTCCGATTATTTTAATCCTTTATTTGATTGAATATCTTGATTGGTTAGATTTAATTGATAATTGTTTTTTTTAAAACCACTAAAAAATCTAAAAAAATATTTGAATTAGGATTCAGTTTGTTTTAGAATATTTTTCGTTATCTTGCATATCTAGAATAGGGATTTTATTCCGAATTTAGAAAATATAAAAACAAAAAAAAAAAAAAAAAACAAAAGGCGCATTCATTTAGGTTGTTAGTTTTATCATTATTTGAATTGCATGTGCAATTTTAATTTCAAATTAATATAAAAAGATAAAAAAAATATCATGCATATGTTATATAGAATTAGGGCATACTCCGCACATCATTGCATATTAGATCAATTACATGTTAGATTAAGATAATATCTTAGTTTAAATTAGAATTTAATGTGACTTAATCCTTAGTTTAAATTAGATAGAATTTTAATCTAGCTAGATCATTTTGCATTTTTAAATAAAAACATCAAATGCACGTCATTTAGTTTTTATTAGGTTCATTTAATTAAAACTTCCTCGTCATTAGACTAAGTCATTTAATAAATGTTGCGTGACATATAACTCGCATACTAAATTGTATGTTGCGTGTCATTTTAGTATGTCATTGCATTGCATTACCTATCATCATTTGATTAATTTAGATTGCATTTAATTATTGCATTTATTCATGTCATATAGTTTAGGTCATGCTGCCATGTCATATTAGATCACATGCATTGCATAAGTCATGATTTTCATTAAATAAAGTGAAAACAAAAATTGAAATTGCATGTCAATTAGAAATCATATCTAGGGCTGCGGATGTGAATTCTACTTTAACAATGCAGATGCTTTCGTTACTTCTAGGTATGTTTTGCAATATTAAATTGCTTTCTTGAGTGTTAAATTGGTGGTATGCGCACACGCATGGTCACCTCACATGTTAAGAAATTAAAATCAATTCAAGTTGCTTGCCAAACAATTTTTTTGAAAATAAAAAGAATGGTACCGAAAGGGCATTAGAGAAATCTAATGTAATCAAGTTCCCGTACCCTTAGTCTCTGGTTCGTAGGAGTAAAGTAATTCTCCCATTATTTTACTTAGGTGTCTAATCGACCTACCATAAATTGATTAGTGGCGACTCCTAAATTAAATCAATTTGCATGTTAAGAAATTCAAACCTAAGTCGCGAATTGGTATGGGCTTGGGAGAGCCCGAGTTAAGTTTAGGCTTAACAATCCATTAGCCAAACCCTAGGTGGTTGAAACCCGAAAAATTGGGTCGCGACACCTAGGCTGAGGAAAGAGTGAACCATGTTGAATATATCATCTTTGAGGGTGGTCCATTGACTTTGATAGAATAGGCCAGTTAGGCCATCCGGACCCGGAGCCTTTGAAGCCCCTAACTGAAAAACTGCTTCTTTGATTTCTTCATGAGTGGCTGGCTTTGTTAAACATGCATTTATCTCCTTAGTTATAACTGGTTGACACTAATCCAATACAGGTAAATAATTCCGGTCACCAACAGAAGTGAATAAAGCTTGATAGAAGTTGGTGATGTGAGAGGTAATGGTTTACAGGATCCCCGCACCAGGTATTGTCATCTATTCGAAGCATAGATATTCTATTTCGATGTCGTCGTTGAATGGTAGTGGCCTGAAAGTACTTAGTATTCTGATCGCCCCATTTTAGCCACGCAATTCTTGATTTCATGCACCAATATATTTCTTCCTGTCTCCATAGCTCTTCGATTTTCTAAGTAATACTACTGGTTTCCTCCCTATTTTGTTCTCCATTGTTGCTGTTTGTCAATTCCATAAGACGAAATTTGAGGGAGTTGATATGTTTTTAGGCATTCTGGAATTTTCCTCTGCTCCATTTGTGTAAATCTGCTTTTAGTTTATGTAGTTTTTGGAGAAGGGTAGTAGTATCAGGATGTTGTACTTTCCAAACTCGCTGCATGACTTTCACAAAATCAGGATCTTCAAGCCAAAGGGCTGAAACCTGAATTGGTACTGAGATTTCTTGCCTGTTGGAGAGAGGGATAGGATAATTGGGCTGTGGTCCGAGCCTATGGCTGGTAGAGCAAAGGCTTGAGCATTTTGATGTTGTACTCTCCAGTCCATAGTACAGAGCACCCTATCTAACCGTTTTTTAACTAATGCAGTCCCTTCTCTTTTATTGGACCAGGTAAAGGCGCAGCCCTTGCTTTCGATATCCATCAGAGAACAATCGTCTAAGAACTCCCGGAAAGCGGCAATACGGTTGCGGTCCACCTCCCTGCATCCAACCTTTTCCCAATGGTAAAGAGTTTCATTAAAATCCCCAATACATAGCCATGGTAGCGGGTTAAAGGAATTGCATTCTTTCACTATACGCCATAGTCTGAGTCTCTCATGAAAATTTGTAGGTGCATGTAGAAAGGATATACGCATGAGGTTACCACTTTGCATATCTGTACATTTAAGATTAATAAGCTCCTTAGAAGTCCCTTCCAGTTCCACTTGAAGCTCTTCATCCCACATCAGTGCTAAACCTCCAGCTATGCCGACTAGATCAATGATATAAGAATGCTGTAATTGAGTCTTTTGCCTTACTTGCTCCACAGCACGGATCTGATTTTTTGTTTCCATGATGAACACCAGGTTGGGCCGTTCTTGAGCCACAAGGGCCTGAAAATGCTGGACTGTCAAGGGGTTGCCCAGCCCTTGACAGTTCCAGCTAAGGAGTTTCATCTTTGCTGAGGTGGTTTTTTAGGGCCAGCCACCAAAGCCCTTGTGCTTGCTCCTTCCCAGGACTAAACCGGGGTATCCAACAACAGAGTTTCATCCAACACATGCTCTTGATTCAGTTTTTTTTTTTTTTTTTCATAGGGACTGACCCTTTTTTTTTTTTTTGCTACAGGAGCTTTGTAGATTTCCTTTCCTTTCTTTGTATTCTGTGACAACACCTCACTGCTGGCTGGACATAGGAGGAGGGTCTATTGTTCTGCTGAGGTGTGAATTTGATTGAAGCTCAGAGGTGTTGTTTGTTTGGGTTGTGCAGGAACAATCGCCAGCGCTAATGAGTCTGCCTGTGGTGTTGCAGCAGGTGTTTCCAGGACCTATGTCTGAGTCTCCATTACCACCTCATCATCCAGTTCCAATAGATCAAGGTTGCTGTAAAAAGTCTTCCAGTAGGGGCTATTCTCCTTCACTTCTGCCTTTAACAAAGAACCATAGCGGCCTGGTTGATCATGAGGTAAGCCGATTTCTTCATAGGGTATTTCAGGACAGGCAGTTGCATAGTGTCCAATTGCAAGATTCCGATCTTTGCAAGATTCAAATAATAAGTTTTCGTAGATCCTATAATTGCATCATTTGATCGTTGACTTATGCACAATCAATAACTTGATTCTTTATTTTAACGACAAATATTATAAGCATGCTTTGGAGTCAAGAACAGTACAATTTTAAACAAGAAAAACATAATGAATTTTGTCATCATTTTTTCTTTAGTTCTATTTCCCAATGTCAATTAAATTATTTTACAATAGAATTTTATTGTGAAAAGTTCGAATTGTAAGCTTCCATATATACAAAAATCACGTCAATTGAATGTTGCAAGGAAAATCTATACACGATTATGGAATGGGATGATTTACGAGTTTTCTTGTCAATAATATATGATTAGGCAAGAATTTTCAAGAATATCAGTACTATTCTAGCTGATGTTATTTTTCTTTCATGATATTAATATATGTACAGTGGTATGAGAATGCCCTTTCTAATAAAATTCCTCACAAGTGCAATGCCGCCGTCCATGGCGCCAACAAGCTCGCCTTCCGCCACAAGAGTACGTGGATATTCGAGGCGTGCGAGGGCACGCCGGCAGCCTTCGTGTGGAGGGCCGACGCCGCCGCCGTGTGCGTCGCGTGCGACATGGACGTGCACTTGCCAACCCCCTCGCCGACCGCCACGTGCGAGTCCCTCTAAAGCCCTTCGTCGACGCGGCCGCTGCTGCCGCCGGGCCCGTTGCGTCGGGCTCCATCCCTGACTTCCTCAACGGCGAGTGCTTCGGCCCCACGAAGATAGCAGAAGGGGCCGGAGCGGAAGCCAGAAATGCGTTCTGGAATGAAGAGAGAGAGACGAGAGAAGAGAGAGGAGAGAGAGACTGAGCGTACAGAGGAGAGAGAAGAAAGAGTCTGAAATTGGGGCCCACTTCAGACACGTGTCGCATCCTTGTGGCCCTTTCTATTTGTTGCGTTGGCAACGTCGCCAATATTTTCTCGATATTGGCATGAACTTCTGCCCTTTCAGCCACATTTTGAGAACAAGCGTACGGCATTGTGTCATGAACATGATTTTGTTTTTCATAGAATAGAGGAACTTGCAACATGAACCTATGTCGGCTGATTTATGCTGAAATTTTCTGTTGTGGAGATGAGAAGATTGCATAGGATTCTGTTCTTGAAGCCGTTCTCTCTTTTGCAGCAATTGGCCCACGTTCCCCCAGAAATTCACCAAGTGAGGCCTCGTCGGATAGTATTTCTGCTCTTCCTACTTCCAATTATTTTTGTTGACGTGGCTGTTTTTTGGGTCCAGAGTGGAGAGTAGAGGGAGAAGCTCAAGGATACTGCAGCTAAGCAGGAAAAGTCAGCTTAAGCAATACATGGCTGGCTAGAGAGAAAACAGGAATTTTGAGGTTTGCTCGGTTTTCATTCAACCATTTACCTTTTTTCTTGTTTCGGTGCTTTGTGATGATCATCGAGAGTATAACAGTGAATTTACCCTGAATAATCATGTACCTTTGCCTGATTCATGCATAAAAATTATCTAGCTTCTGTTGTGATTTTTGTATTAAACGTTGCGTGCAGCATGTTAGGGTGGTCGTATGATGACTTTACTGCCGCTGCTGTTGGTGATTGCTTTGTTGAGTGTTAAAAGTACGGGCATCGTCCATATCGGTGAATAGCTGAAAAACATGCCCATTTTAAGGTATCTATATTAACAAGGTATGCTAAGAGTTTTTTCGTTCAAAGCGTGTAATTTGTCCAAGTGGAACGATCAAATCAAAAAAAAAAAAATCAGAGAGAGAGAGAGGGAATTGCGATTCAGGTGGTGAACGAAACAAAGAGTAATTCTATTGAATTCTCGATGCCTTGCATGGAAAGTTCCTCCAACCTCTTTCTATTGTGTCTTTCTCCTCTATTAGAATTATAATGTTTCTAGAATATTTCAAAGAAACGCTCTAGAAGTTATTTCCTTTCCGAAAGAGTTTTGCACTCATTGATTTATAATATGACCCATCCTGCACATTAGATCGTACTGTTCGGACAGAACTTCCCTTCCCTTTAATTTGGGGTTTCATGGCTGATAGATTAAAAGATGAAACTAATACCCATCAAACGTTTTGTCATCTGCATATTTATCAGTGAAAGAAACAATGCCATTCAACGAATATACGGTATTATTGTATATTATTACTTTACTTTTGCCAAATTATGAATAATTTATTTCAACATTGAGACACTTCGGTTCTAAGACGGAAAAATTAGCGATGCACCAACTACCAAGTGCAGCACCGAATTTGTTAATAGATCAATAGAATCTCGCGGATTCAGTGACCTTCATCGCCCATAATAGGCGAGAGTGGTCCATAAATCATGTAGATACATACGATCTAAATGATTAATTATAACGGTCCCACTGTGGGCCAACATAGGCACATTTGCAATTATAAAGATTAGTACCCAATTTTGATTTAAAAAGTGATATAACAAACTCTTATTTGAGTGTTTTGAATATGAGACGGTTTCTTTTACTTTCTTATCGGCTAAACATTAAAAATAGTCCGTGTAACCATATCCAATGCATACTAAAAAAATCAAGCCACATTACTTTATAAGGATCGTTTTATAATGTAATTATTCATTCCCTATCCACATGCCAATGAATAGAAGCAATAGAAAGCAATAATCAGAAGACAACTAGTGGTCAGTTGAAAGCTATTGTAAGTGTATTCTAAGAGGGGAATCTTTCACCTGCTCTCCACTGGTTTGTACTTATTGGAAGATATGCTCGAAATATACTATCTAAGATCCATTCGGATTATGATTGTGCACTAAATCAATTAGGGATTAGATTGAGATTTGGATTGATTCATAGAATACATTATTTCCATTTATTATGTACATCTTGTACTATATCTACAAAATCTTGTATTGAAGAGAAATACAAAAGCTTTCCCTAAGCTTTGTCCTCTTCATTCCTGATTTCCCTTGTCTTCCTTGTCTTCTTTATTTACTTTCAATGTATCAGAGCATACAAGCTCCTATTTTTGGCTTTCGTTAACTCTAGCCGATTGCCTACCAAGGAACTCAAAACCTGCAAAATAGAGTTATTCCTCTGGTGTAGGAATCGGTTTCGAGAAAGAAAGGAATAAGGGAATTTTTTTTTACCACCTTCATGACCAAAAACTTACCATCGGCCTCTAATGAGCAATCCCAGGAAGAAGTCACGCCTCAGACGTCAGAAGTCCAGGATCTGATCCCCACTGTTGAGGTTCCTGGGACTCAAAAGCAAATCGTTTAGGCCCAACATGTGGATTGGCAACCTTTTATGGCTCAGTCAAATCTAGGCAACCCATGCCGGGTCAGCCCATGGTGGGTCATCCTTACAAGTGGCTACCTTTTCAGATGTAGCCTAATCCATGGTTTTTTGGGCCGAGCCCAAACACATCATCACAGGGGATTTAGGACCGACAAAGCTTTGCCTGACCCGATGGCAGCCCACTAGCTGCAAATGAGGCAAGCATGGCCATCGAATCGGATCAAACGAATGTGGAACAGGCAATCGGGTCAAACAAACAGGGTATGAGAACAAATTCCTACTCAGTTTTTCAATGCAGGGCAAGGAACCGGGTCAAGTAATTCGAGTATGGGAACAAATCCCTACCCAAGATTTTCACCCTAAGTCTTTTTGTATCCAAACGTAGCCGTCACTGGTCGTCTAGAACTCGGCGACCCCCTGTTCGTATTAATCGTCGTCCAGGCCGGAGAATTATTCTAGGTGGTCGCAAGAATTCCACAAGCTCTTGTGACAAAGGACAAAGACGGCTTCCTTGACGGAACCGTCCCAATTCCTTGCAACGAGCACTTGGCCCGACACTAGAGAAAATGCAATCAACTTGTCTGTACATGGATCAACAATTGCATCTCTCTAGAGGTCGCGGCCAGACTTCCACTGATGGAGGACACGAAAAACATGTAGGATAATATCAAAGAACTATATGGTAAATTGGATCGGGCAAAAATATTCTCTCATGCAGGAACTTAGTGAGCTCAAGCAAAGGAATATGATGGTCATGACTTACTTCAACGAGCTATTGTCACTAGGAAATGATCTCAAAGTGGCTGAAGAAAAACTTGAGGGGCTAGAAACAACACTTAACATTACTGATCTATCAAGGAAAGGGAGAAAGTCACTTGATTTCTCTTGATATTGAACATATCTTACCTGTCATTCACATATTTTAGCCATGGATCTAGTCCTATTGATTGATGGAATTTTTTAGTTGGCTGTTCAAAAGGAGAGCCGGCAATTCATGTTGTCGAAACACGCAAGAGGCAACGAAAGCATCGCCCTTGCAGCCCGCGGCAAACGGCGAGAATCAAGCACAAGAGGGACAAAATGAGTAGCCCAAATTGTGCGTATAGATCATATGGTCCACAAGGAGCCAAATATGTAGCTGGCTCAGATGGTGGACACGAGTCCACGATTAAGGCACTGGACAGCTAGATTTTTGCCACATTGTCGAAGAACTATGGGCAAAATCCAAAGGGGAAAGGCATATCATTTTGCAACTATTGCAAACAATCACCTCATAAAATTGATAATTGTTGGAAATTGCATGGAAAACCTGGAGAAAAAAGGGAAAAAGAAGGAATTTTTAGCAGCTTATCAAGTCACTAGAGCCACATGTCAAAGTGCTGATCAACGTATTACATATGGGCAGTATCAACAGTTGATGCAAACATTACAAAAGTTGGACACTTCCAACAAATGAGGGAGTTTTTCAAGTATCTCTCATTGCTTGGTAAATTCTATTTTAAGAAAGGCATAGATAATTGACTTAAGAACGAGTGACCATATAATCTACGATAAAGATTTTTTTCAAGTATGAATAGGAACTTGAATTTTCATGTTTTCGTGCAATTACCAAATGGAAATATCACTTATGTCAACATGATGGGAACAATCAATTTTAGTCCTCATATCACCCTTCAAAATGTCCTTTATGTCCCTGAGTTTTAGTTTAATCTCTTTTCTATGTTTAGAATTTGCAAAGAAAATTCATGTCAAGTCTTCTTCGATGTTGACACTTGCTTCTTTCAGGCTCTTTCGACTAGCAAACTGATATGCTTGGGTAATATTTCTGAATGACTTATTTTTTGGACTAGTTTTTCGAGTAATTTTGATTTGTCATGCATTTCCTTGAATAACTTATCAATTTGTAACATGACTACCAATGATAAGAACTTTATTATGCATTTGAGAATGGGTCATAGTGCTTCATTTCCTTATTCTCAATGTCACATATTCCTTATTGCTAAACAATCTCATACCCCTTTTTCATCTAGCAATCCTTGTGCCCATGACATTCTTTCATTAATTCATGCGGATGTCTAGGGACCTTACCATATGACATATCGTGATGGGTCTCGTTACTTCTTTACAATTGTGGACGATTACTCTCGCGCCACCTAGGTTTTTCTGATGCAATCAAAAGGTCAAGTTTCCTCTCATTTAAGAACATTTGTTACCTTATCCAAGAATCAGTTCGGAAAATCTATTGATATTGATAATGGGAGAGAATTTTTAACCATGATTGCACTTCAATTTTCTCATCCCATGGCATCTTGCATGAAAGCTCTTGCATTTACACCCCCACAATAGAATGGGGTAGTGGAGTGGAAACACCGCCATCTTTTGGAAGTTGCACATGTGCTAAAGTTCCAAGCATCTATCCCAGCAAATTATTGGGGAGATTGTGTTGTTACGGTGGCTTATCTGAATAATCATATACCCACTCGGATACTCAATGGGCAAACTCCTTTTGAACTACTTTTTGGAAAGGAACCGGAGCTGAATCATCTAAGAGTCTTCGGTTGCTTATGTTATACTACCATAGTAGGGCCTTAGGACAAGATAGGTCCTTGTGCTCGATGATGTATATTCATAGGATATCCTAGCTTACAAAAGGGATATCAAGTTCTTGATCCATCTACAAGGGAAATTTTTACAAGTATGGATGTTATTTTCCATGAAGACATTTTTCCATTCACCGAAAGGGCATCTTCAAATGAAGATTTGGGCATTGTGACTAATCCTCGTCATTTCTTATTTGAGGAAGAATTGTCTCCATATTTTGATTATATTCTAGCAGCACCGCCAGTCAATATTCTTTCTCCATTAACAACTTCAAATTCGAAAACAAATCCGCCTCCAGAGAATGCTATGGAAGACACATTTGACATTATGCTTGATGATGAAGAAATTCAAGGAGCCTCACCAGAACTCACTATTAAGGTATCTTCTCCTTTGAAAGCTGGTCCTTCATAATGTTCCAATCACGCTACATGACCACCGACATGGGCAAAAGACTACGTCTATGCCACACTAAATTGTATTCATCATCCAATCTTAGCCTACATTTCTTTTCATAAACTATTGCTGAAACATATATGCTGCATTAGTTGTATATCAAAAGAAAGGGAGCCATCTGGCTATGATGAGGCATCCACTGATTCACGATGGCAAAAGGCTATGGAAGTAGAATTACAGGCCTTGACTAACAATAAAACTTGGGATCTTGCCTCACTACCTCCTAACCGAAAACCAATTGGATGTAAGTGAGTGTACAGAATTAAATATCGTGCCAATGATTCCATTGAACACTATAAGGCTTGATTGGTGGCTAAGGGCTTTACCCAGTGTGAAGGTTTAGATTATCACGACACTTTTTCTCTAGTAGCCAAAGATATCATGGTCCGTTCCTTCTTATCAATTACAGCCATTCATGATTGGTCCTTGCATCAAATGGACTTGTGTAATGCTTTTCTCTATGGCAATTTGGATGAAGAAATCTATATGGATATTCCTTAGGGTTTACAAAGAAAAGGGGATAATAAAGTATATCGTCTCCGTAAATCCCTTTATGGTCTAAAACAAGCTTCCAAGCAGTGGTACGCCAAGTTTGTTAATACTCTCACGACTGCAGGTTTCAAACAATCTAAACACGATTATGCTTTATTCAAATGAACTAAAGGTATATTATCTATTTACTTGATGATATATGTTGACGATATTCTCATCATGGGAAATGATAAAACTGTTATAGAGAGCTTCAAGGAATATTTACATTCTACTTTTCATATAAAAGAGTTGGGAGCACCAAAATATTTCCTTGGGATTGAAATTGCCCGATTTGACCAAGAATTTTTTGAGTTAGCGAAAGTTTATATTGGAGATTATATCAGAGGCAGGTCTATCAAAATGCAAACTAACTATCATTCCAATCGAGCAAAATACTAAATTAACCACGACAGATTATGATGCGAGAATATCTCAACATGATGATCCTATACTCAGAGATCCGTCAAGTTATCAGAAGCTCATTGGAAAGCTAAAATACCTAACTATGACTAGACTTGATATATCTTATGCGATGCAAACACTCAGTCAGTTCATGCACAATGCAAAGCAATCTCATATGAATGTTGCTCTGAAGGTCGTGAAGTATTTAAAGAAGTGTCTAGGACTTGGAATACTCCTATCTAGGAAATGCAATATGGAAATGATAGCATATTGCGACATGGATTATGCGACTTGTCCCATGAGCCGAAATCCATCACCAGCTATTGCATTAAATTAGGAGAATCACTTCTTTCATGGAAGACCAAGAAACAACCAACTGTATCACTATCTTCAGCCAAAGCGGAGCATCGAGCTATGGCAAAAACTACTTGTGAGATAATATGGATACAATGCCTACTTAAAGATCTCGAAGTGCAAGTGAAGGGACCAACTAAGCTATTTTGCGACAATAATGTGGCGCTCAAACTTGCAGCGAATCCCATAGTGCACGAAAGAACTAAATATATAGAGGTGGATTGCCATTTTACTCGAGAAAAGATTCAAGAGGGAATGATTGAGACAAGAGGAATTGGAACTGCAGGACAACCTGCGGACATTTTCACCAAACCCCTATGCCAAAGATAGCACGCATATCTATTGAGCAAGCTAGGCGTCTTGGACATCTACAAGCCACCAGCTTGAGGGGGAGTATTAAAAGATATGCTCGAAATATACAATCCGAGATCCATTCGGATTATAATTGTGCACTAAATCAATTAGGGATTAGATTGAGATTTGGATTGATTCATAGAATACATTATTTCCATTATTATGTACATCTTGTCCTATATCTACAGAATCTTGTACATTAGGAATTTTTCCCTAAGCTCTGTCCTTTTCATTCTCTGATTTCCCTTGTCTTCCTCGTCTTCTTTATTTTCTTTCAGTTGTCTTCCCACCCGACATCCGTGTGGAACTTTTCATTGTAGACTCTATTCTAAAGAGATGAAACGTGCCTCTTCAACCTGTGTATTATTATCTTACTTTTGCCAGCTTTTCATTATTAACTTATCTTGCGTTGTAATTATATGACATTGAGACACTTAGGATTGCACTGGGTGCAACCCACCTGAGTTGTGCACGGATCGTCAACCTCCAAGAATCCCATAATTCCGATGAGCGACAAAAACATGCTCCTTAAAGTTCGTCATACTAATCACAGATTGCCCATGTGCGTATACGAGTGTTGTGCCTCTGTAAAAGAGGTTCTATTATATGGTTTGAAGAATTGCTTTTCTTCACAGATTCTTTGTGCTTATGAAGTTCACGAAGTTTTTCCCTTGTGAAGATTGACAATCATCAGTACATAAATCTGACTGAGCTTTGATAATTTGTATGTAAATCGCACAGAACTATATCACTTGGAAAGTTGACTTAAAGGCGACTAAGATTCGAGTTGGTCTTTTATATGAACATAGAACAGTTCAGATTTTCGAAGAGGTGACGTCAAAGGGATATGTAACTTGAATCCAACGGAATCTTGATATTTGGAAGGGTGAATAATTGGATAGGTAAAAATGGATATTAAAGGCTTGTTCTTAATTTGAATCTAACAGGGCTTCGATATCTCAGACGTCAAAATTGCAAAATCCCTTTACTCTTCGGATTTCGTATATGGAGAACTTTGGAGAGATGAAAACAGTTAAAGCCATTATGACTGAAATTTGGGAGAGTTGATAATCACATATCAAACCAAAGTTCAATATTTGGGAGGTGACAAACTAGATAGGTAAAGCTGAAGATGTCATCTATGATTGCAATCTAATAGGTTTTCAGTGTTTAGCTTTCGATGTCTAAAAAGGTGAAAGTGATGAAGATTTCATGTGACTTGGATGTTGGGCGAATAATGACAAGCCATATACTATCAAAATAGGACAATGGCACAAAACAATCTTCCCCTTTGTGCAAAATTGATATGAAACAATGTTGTAGAGCATTGTAAATACTAAACACACAAATACAAGGCAATTTTATGTGGACAACTGTCTCGGTGTGAGGAGATCAAAATTCAAGGGACTACAATTCACCCAAAATTTTCACTATCAACAAAATTGGGTGAATTTTTTTTTTTTTAGCTAATACCAAAGGTACATAGTAATGATAATATCAAGAACACCATTCTTGACAATACACATGACCTTCATAAGAGATTAAGAGAGATTAAGAATAAATTCCACTAAAATGTAGGCTCGGTTCAACCCCTGAAAAACTTGATGAGGGAGCACAAAGTGACCTTTGATCGTCAGCTTGATGCAAATCAGACACCCTCTTTCTAGATTTGTTGCTCTCTTTCTCTCTTGCTTTAACCTTACATTAATCATTCTTTTGCGGCTACCACATAATAATAGCGAGAGCCTTTTTATTGAGGCCAAATATAGCCTCCCATTATATCTCCATATGGACTATCATATGAATCAGGTCTTTGAGCTTATATTTCATTAGATTTCATGTACAAGAGAGTGAACCCAGCCCAACATTGAATGTAGCAAAGATCTTGATTCCTATAGGCCAAGATCACTAGGTTTATTGACTCAACCCTAATAGGATTCGGAATTCATAGGCCGACACAATATAAGTGTCACAGGGTTTGTTTATTCTAAATAAAAAAGGTACTTTCCATTTCCATTCATAGTTCTAAAGATAAGAAAAAAAAATGTTCTTAGTATTTTTAGAAAGGATGGTACATGTCATATTTGCGCATTTCAAGAGATTTTCCAGTGTCTATTAGTAAATAAGATTGAAATTTCAAATTTCACAAAAATTTAAAACTATTGTAAACAGATTTTTATATATGCATAAAATACTTCAGAAGAAAGAAGCTAGATCAAATCCTTCAAAAGTTAAATAATTAAGAACTTTATTCGTCATTCTTTCTTCTTCTCCTCTCTTGGCCGCCGGATCTGCTCCGACCAGCCAAGGGCTCTGGGTTTCTCTCTCTCTCTCTCTCTCGATTTGGTGAGTAATCTCACTAATCTTGGATTAGTTGGCTAATTATGCTTAAGGTTGGTTTAGATTTAATTAATTATGTTTAGGTTGTTAGATTTTAATAAATTAGCAATTATTAGTGAATTGTGATGCGATTTAGATAAATTGATTGCGCAATTAGTAAGTAGACGTGGTCTACTAATTATTGGAAGTGCTTCGGCTCAACCCCAAATTAAATTAAATAATTATTTATTTTCTGAAAATTCAACTGAGATTACATGATTATAAATTGGGCTTTATTTTGTGTGATTAATAACAATTGGGATACAACTAGAAACATAATTGTGGAAAAACCTCATGATACATATGAATTATATATTAATACCTCAATTTGAAGTAGGTGTGACAATAGAAATTGTCGAGATTGTATATCAATAAAATGGTCCGATTGATCATTGTTTTGATTTGATGTTGTGAATTGATTGACTGAATGGAAATGACCGTGAGTGGTCTTGTTGGTTTGTAATCGACTAGGTCGATTTGAAATGGAACTCGTTGACTATGTAGTCCCTTGGTAAAGAATTTACTAGCTAATCCATTGTAGGCACATATCAAATATGTAGATTGTCGAAAGTAACTTGCTCTCGAACAAAGTGAAATATCCAGCACGAGACACAAGGTTGGGAGAAAGATAGGTGACAAAGATGTTATTACAATAAACAATGAGAGGATAAAAAAGGGGCCTTACTCACGAAATAAATGACAAATCCAAATATCTTAGCAACATAGTGAGCAACAACATGATACTCAGCCTCTGTACTAAAACGGGCTAAGTGGGTTGCTTTTTGGCACAAAGAAACAAGATCAACACAAAAACTTGAGGTAAACCGTTAATTATCAAAGTACTCAACCTAGTCTACATTTGCATAAATGATCAATGAAGTGGGATGATACCAGTCAATGAGCAATAAGTGAGTGGATGTGCCTGTTAAACATTGGTATATGTATTTGAAGGCCTAGTAATATGGTTTAACAAAGGAATTGACTGACCAAGTTGAGAGCATAAACAATATTGGGTCTGGTCATGGACACATACTATAGTGCTCTAACCATTTGTTGATAAAATGTTGAAAAAGTGAGAAGCTCACCATTGTTAGTGAACAATAGAGTCTTCAAGGCCAAGGTAGTATGTGACATTCTAATTTTCAGGTTCTATTTTCGTTTGAATAAGTTGGGCTTTTCATTGACGCGCCTATAATTCTTTTCCTTGAACTAATCACTCATGAGATAACTAGTCTATTAGGTGAAGACGTTAAGGAATCTAAACACAATAGACTTGAGAATTCGACTGCTCGATCGTGCTAATCTGCAAGGGTCAATACGGCACCGTCAAAATCGATCAGAGACCAGAGATAGGTCGATTCGATAGAGGTATTTGATTAGTGTGTTGGTGATTTCACTTGATTGCAAAATTTCTATTGAACGGCACTAGACCAATTTTTATGTCATTTTTTACCCTATGCCAATATTTGAAACCTTGAGATTTTCATGACAACTAAGAGTTGCCAATGTGTTGAAGATGTACAATGTGGCTCGAAAACAATCGACTACGGTCAAATGCGCTAAAAATTCTTAAAAACTACCTGGTAGGTTAGGTCACGCTAAAATCGCACCCGATTGAAATTAACCGCGAAATTGAACTCGACTTTAAAATTGAAAGTTATGTTATGTCACAATTCATTTTAGGAACGTCGACTCATTTTCTGAAGATTTTTCTGCAAACCCGAGATTTCGGCGAAAAATCAAAGTTGTGCCATTTTGGACCGGGAAAATTAGAGGACCGTTTTCAAGTGCAGTTTTGGCATTCAAGTTGGACTAATTGGTAAGGAAAAATATGGATTTAAGTGTGAACACCTTATTGGGAATTTTCGGGCATCAATTGAGCTCAATTGGAGAAGCATGGAAGTGGAATTGTAAGGCAAGAGCTCAAAATTCGTAGGCCCATGTGGGGTGCAACATTTGGGGCTTCAATTGAGGCTTGTTGAGGAAGATTGAAGGGAAAATGGCTGCTGTGGATGAGGCTTGGGCTGGTGGGACCTTGGTGATGAGTATTTAGGATTTTTAGCTTGAGTTTGGAGGCTTATGGTCCCCCTCCCCTTCAGTTGCAGCAACCTTTTTCTTCTTCCTTGGAGTGCTTTATCCATTGTTGAAGCCATTAGAGAGCTCAAGAACTAGAGGAAACCAGCCAGCCTTCCCCCCTTACCGTTGACCACCCGCCCGAAGTCGTCTAGCCGTTGCCCGTCCACCTGTCGCGTGCCCGAGCCTATGTCATCCTCCGCTCGGTGTCCCACTTGCCCGCACATTTGTGCATCATAGTCCAATTGTCGAGCCTGCCTAGAAGCCACGTCTCCATCGCCATCCAGCCAGCCGAAGCCATTGCTTGGTCCACCACTGCCACCGTCGTCCTGCTGTGCCCCTTTCCGTGCAAGCCACCCCTTCGATCGATCCCTGTAGCCCAAGAATAGAAGCCAAAGTTTCAGCAAGGGTTAAGACTTCGTGAGGCTTTTTCGGGCCCATCCGAACCTCACTTGGTGTTGCCGCATGCTTGTTTGTCGCTCGCCTCTGCATCACCATCGTAGTGAACTCATCGACCCACAAAACTGGTGAGTTTACTTGCTAAACTCTGCTCATGGAGTTAATGACGTTTAGTAGGTAATTAGCTTAAACTAATTAGGGATTATGTAGTTAGTTAGTTTAGATTGGCAATTTAATTGTTTAATTATGCATGTTAAGTGGTTAGAATAGATTGATTAGGGGCTAATTAGATTGTATTATTTATCTAGTTAGGTGCACTAATTTTCTAGGCTTGTTTAGGTGGTTAAATTAGTATTTCCGACCTAGGTTAGCATTTATTGTATTTAATTTACATTATTTAATTATTTTAGTAATTAATTTAATTTTTTAATATATTTTTAGAAATTATACTGGGATAGGTGGTGCTCGGAATTTCATGCTGATTGTAGTGGTTTGTTTAGTTTATGCAATTGAGTGTTAATTTGTGCAGATTGAGTGGTGATGGTGATTTTGAGTATTTATTCAAAATTATGAAATTTTGGTAATTAATTATAAATTACCAAGTGTCGGGTTTTGTCATAAAAAATGATTTTAAATACTATATCAAATAGTGAGATTTTAAAAAAAAGATATCAATTTTTCTGGTTCAAATTGACCATGTACCCACACACAATTATTTTTCCGTGTGTTTTTAATACAAAGAAAATGGGTCAAGTACATTATTTTAATTGGGACATTTGAGTGTAAAGCACGATGTCTTGGCCGTGATTGGATGGTGCATGAATGGTTATGGGAACTCATCCCCGATATGAGTCAGGTGGACATTGCCCTTATATGGGATGCCTCAAGTCAACGGATGCCGGCCGCAGTAGATTCTGGACCGATGCTCCTTCGGGTTTGTCATCTCGTGTAGACATTTTCATGCTCAATAGGGTGAGACGATGCTTGGTTACGCCAGAAGACCGCCGAATGTTGAGTAGGCCATGCCCGTTGGGCCGTGATAAAATTGGAATGCGTGATTGAGTGTCTTAACCACGCTTGATTATGTGACAAAATCATGTGGCATGGTATGAGACGTGTCATAATGACTTGGCCTTATAATTGAGACCCTTGTGGCTATGTGAAATATGAGATGTGACATTCCAATTGATTGAACTTTATTACTGCATATGGTTGAGTATATGAACTATGTTGATGTGTATGGAAGTATCTGATGCGAGGTAAGTCTTTTGTGATGTGTGGTTAGATTACCCCTAGGCATATTTCTTTCCTAGTCGGGGTTTAGGGGGTGAACTTGCTGAGATATTGTCTCACCTCGTCGTGGACTCAATCTTTTCAAGTTCTTAGATGGTAGTTCCTCCGGAATGTTTTGGTCAACCTCGGGGGTTTAGTGAGTGGAGTATTGACGTTCCAGTCCTCGGGAGTCCTTGGCTCCATGAGCTCGTTGTGACAACTATCTGGGTCAATGAGGGCCTACCTTAGAGGGTACCTCATTGATATAGGGCGTGGTTTCGCCAAAAGATTAATGGGTTACTGGAAGGTCCTCTTCAGGATTTTGAGATCCTCGCCGTTGCTGTCAACGCCGCTCTAGGCAAGGGTGTAGCTAACTCTCTTGATGGGGCTGTGGAGGACCGTAGCCCCCAAAGCCTACAGAGGTGGAGTTCAAAGGATTGGTGAATGTGTTCGACTAGTGTGTCGTAGGACAGCTTCTTTTTTAAGGCCGATTTTTTGTAGACTTTTGTATATAAACCTAGTGTGTTTATAAATGTGTTCTGTGAAATTTGTTTCTTGCTTTTCTATCCCTTGTTTATGTTGTCTAGAGATTTGTTATTTGTTTCCGCATGTGCAATAAAATGAACGGGTCGGCTGACGCGTCCTAGGGACGTCACAATTTCATTGACCACCGAGGGATCTATGCGCTCAAAGTTCGAGGCGTGACATAGTAGGCATTGGCTTGGCCTTAACGAGTTCACACTTGTCCAAAAGGTCATCAACATATTTTGCTTGAAATAAAACATATCATAGTGATGATGCTCAATGATGGAACTGAAGTAGTCCAAAAAATTTTCATAGTAAATTCCTATAGGAGTCAAGTAATCAAATATGGTAATAACTGAGGAATATAACTAATGACTAGAATGTCATCAATATACAGTAGAAGATACAAGTTGCTTTGTGAAGAAGAATAGACAAATAACGAAGGACAAACTTACTTGCGGACGATATAGGTTTATTAAACATATTACACAATGTCATAACATGCCTAACATGTTTCTTAACTCCAAAATAATTCCTCAACAATCCTTAAAAACTAATGTAAATGATGACACATTTGACTGTCGAAGAAAATCTATTGTAAAAAAGGAATCATATATTCAAAAAATGAGTTGTTACTAACTCTAGGATTGAGTCAATATTCAGTGGACAAAGATGAAGGATCATGTGTTTGGCAATTCTTTAACAACCTTGAAACTTCCTTGATGACCTCTTTTACAAGTACTCCTTCATTCCTATCAATTGCCAAATAAAATTTGAAGTGAGTTCTAAGTAGTGTAAGAAGTTTTAGTATTAGGATCAAATTAGGATTTTGATGGGATGAGGAAAGTAAGTACCCATTGGCGATTCTCTCCGATACCCATCCTTTGAAGGATCCAACCTCCTTGAGAGCTAACTTCCACCGCTCGTAAGTACATTCATCGACCATCTTCTCATGTTTAAGCATCCTTTCTCCAAAAACACCTGATAAGTCTCGTACATGCGAGGTCCTCACTTTATAGAAGATGGGTAATATATTTTGTCTCTTTGTTCTCTTGCATTCAACCATTTGAGCAAGCTCATCAAGGCACCAACAAGAGGAGGCATAATCTTCGGGAGAATAGGAATGGATATCTTGCAATGATCAATGGCATTGCAAATCTCATTCAACATCTTTACCTATGAGAGATGGATCATCATCATTAAACACACCGATTTCTGCAGCCACAAGGCTGATGTAGAGCATTGCAAGTCTCATGATCAACATCTTTACCTATGAGAGATGGATCATCATCATTAAACACACCAATTCCTGCAGCCACAAGGCTGATGTAGAGGTAAGCAGCTAGGCTGTGTCGAGTATCAGGGCCACGAAATGCTAAGAACACTTGGCAATGCACTGCCATCCAGTAAGACAAACCAAAGTGATGATGATAAAATATAGCCAAGACGAATCATACAAAATTTTCAAAAGACTCAGATAACTTTTGAAAGCCACGAAATCGGTTTAGGTCATACAGGGCACCAACCATACGTGCCCTCCCTATGTGGGAATTGAAGAATGGCCAAAGCTCACACATGATGAGCACAAAGAATACTCCCGAAAGGGAGGTACTTAGCTCAAATGGAATTGGGACATACCTGACCTTATGAACATAGGCAGCCGTTCGATCCACATAGTCTTCAATTCACTTGAAACCTTTGCGACCACCATTTTCACCAGCTCTGCTTCATGTCTGTGCACATATATGTGTATAACCATAGTTAGGCATCTAGTTTGATTACTTCCTTCCTCTAACTCGTTGATTTCGGATCGGTCATTCCATACAATTGCACAGGCTTTCAGGATTCATATATACATATATGCATACCCATTGGCAATAGTCTGTGATATCCATCCTTTAATCCTCGCCACAGAAGTCAATGCATCCCACCATCTTTCCATTTCTTCTGTGCTGATCTGCATCTCAGGTTTACGTAGATCCTTTTCAAAGTTCGTGCGTTGGCGTCGCACATCACCAACATCCACCTTATAGAATACAGGGAAGACTGATTTGCCATGCTTTCTGTGGCAATCCATTATTTCGGTGAGCTCACGGAGGCACCATTTACTTTGCACAAACTGTTCAGAGATGATTGGGATCGCAATCCTACAACTCTTGATGGCCCCTAGAAGCTCTGGGCCTATCTGCTCGCTGACCAGGATCGAGTCCTCATCCCTGAACACGCGGAATCCAGCAGCTATTAGGCTTTTGTAGAGGAAATCGGTGAAACCAGTGCGAGTGTCTGGGCCTCTAAAGCTCAAGAACACATCATAGTTCTAGAGGGCTGCACTTCTTTTCTGCCGCAGCAATCTGTATGTGTACACTGACAGAGGAGCTAGAGGTAGAACAATTGCTAGGGCATTCATTTTCTTCATTGTTCGTAACTGTTCTTTTCTCTTTTGAGATCTAAGTCCGTGTTTCTTTCAGTCCTTGTTGTCCGTCAGTCTTTTCATTACACAAACATTGTTTTTTCTTTTGGCCGTCAACTAACATCCATTTATTTTTTTATTTATATACAACAAAAATTTCCATACATGACGGCTGGCGTACAGTCTACTTTAAAAGAGGCAAATTATCAATGTTCAAAGCTGTATTTCATTACTTTACTTTTGCCAACTTATGAGTAATATATTTGAACATTGATACACTTGTGTTTTAAAAGAGGGAAGAATTAGCGGGCGCCAAGTGCAGCACCGAATTTGTTAATAAATCGCGCTTCGCGTATTTTCACGAGCAAGCAATTGTGTCGTGGCCCATTATAAGCAAGAGTGGTCCATAAACCATGTAAATATATAATCAATATTCCCACATAGGCATATGAGAAAATATAAAGATTAGTACATAAATTTGATTTCAAGAGTGGTACAATGATCTATGATTGAGTATTTTGAATATGATTCAGTTTCTTTTTCTTTCTTATCGGCTCTTTGTAAAAAAAAAAGGAAATAGTCCGTGCAATCCTATGCGATGCATACTAAAAGTCAGCCACGTTACTTTATGAGAGTCGGTTTGTGATGTAATTATTTTATTCCCCAACCACAAGCCAATGAATAGAAGTAATAGAAAGAAATAATCAGAAGACAACTGGTGGTCGGTAGATAGCTACCGTGAGTGTATTCTAAGAAGGGGAATCTTTCACCTGTTCTCCACTTGTACTTGTTTGTACTCTTCCCACCCGACTTTCGTGTAGAAATTTTCATTGTAGATTCTTCAACCCGAGTATTATTACCTTACTTTTGCCAGCTAATCGTTATTAACTTATCTGGCATCGTCATTATATGAACCATTGAGACACTTAGGATTGCACAGGGTGCGATCCACCCGAGTTGTACACGGATCGTCAACATCCAAGAACCCAGTGAATCTCATGAGCGACAAAAAAATGATGCTTAAAGCTCACCAAGAATTCCACAATAATTACAGATCGCCCATGTTCGCGCGTGTTGTGCCGCCGTAAAAGAGGTTTGATTATATGATATGAGAAATTGCTTTCTTCACAGATTCTTTGTGCTTATGAAGTTCATGAAGTTTTTCCCTTGCGAAGATTGTCAATCATCTGTAAATAAATCTGACCAAGCTTTGATGATTTGTATGTAAATCAGACAGCGCTACACCATTTGGAAAGTTGACTTGAAGCAGCGGAGATTCGAGGGTTGGTCTTTAATATGAATATGGAAGATTTTCTATTTTCGAAGAGGCGAATCGATGGTACATGCAACTTGAATCCAACAGAATCTTGATGTTAGGAAGGGTGAATATTTAAATAGGTGAAATGTGATATTGGAGACTTATTATTAAGTTGAATCTAACAGAGCTTCGATACCTCAGATATTGAAATATCGAAATCAAAATCCCTTTGGGCATATCAAATCAAAGTTCAATAATTGGGAGACGAAAAACTAGACAGGTAAAGCTGTGTATGTCATGTCCGATTGCAATAGTGATTAGCTTTCGATGTCTAAAAGGGTGAAAGAGGAGGATTTATGTGACTTGGATGCAGCAAAGGTTCTGAATTTCTACTGGTCAAGATCACCAGGTTTGTGGATTCAAATCTAACAGGATTCTAAATTCATAGATTGACATAATATAAGTACCTCGTGGTCTGTTTATTCTAAATTAAAAAGGTGCCTTCCATTTCCATCCATAATTCTAAAGACGAGCAAAAAAACATTCATAATATTTATAAAAAGGATGATACCTGCTCAAATTTGCGTATTTCAAAAGATTTTCAGGTATCTAATGGTAAATAAGATTCAAATTTCAAATTCTACAAAAACTTAAAATCACTTTTACTAGATCTTTCCTCGTGCATGAAATACTAAAGAAGAATCATTGCTGTTAAATATTGCTAATACAATGTTATAGCTGTTAAAAATTTATTGGCATGAAATTTTGTGTTCTCTTTTCAAATTATCTCTCCCTCTCCTTCTCTCATTGCCGGCCACTTAATGCAAAGTGAGAGTACCTATTGTTAATGTTTAGAGTCAAAGAGAAAGTAACGACAAATTATTTATTGCAGCTCAGCCTCAATCAGGATTGTATGATTGTAAGAGTGATTAATTACAACCATGGTACATCTAGAGAAAGACCCTATTCCGTTGGTGAAGATGTCTGTCAGCTATTCCGTTGTAGATACACACTGAACACGTAGATCATCGAAAGTAACTGGCTCTCCAACAAAGTAAAAAATCCAACTCCGTGTGTTTGATATGAGCACGAAACACAGGGTTGAGAGCAAGATAGTTGGCGAAGATATTGTCACAATAAATGGTGAGAGAATAAAAAAGGGAAACCCCCGGCTTAACAAGTAAATGACAAATCCAAAAAAATTCTTAGCAACATAAGGAGTGATAGCATGATACTCAGCCTCTATACAATAATGGGCTATGAGAGATTGCTTCTTAACACTCCATGAAACAAGATCAACGCCTAGAGAAACACAAATATTTTAGGTGGACCATCGGGTATTGGAGCATCCAACTCAATCTACATTTGCATAAGCAGTCAATGAAGTAGGACATTATCGCTTAATGAGCAGTCTATCAGTGGATGCAACAGCTAAATACTAGTATAAATGTTTGACGGCCTAGAGATTGATGTAATATGGGTTAATTTAGGAATTGACAAACCAAGTCCACAATAAAAGCAATATCAGGTCTGGTCATGGACAAAAACAGTAGTGCACCAACTATCTATTGATACAATGTCAGGAAAAGTGAGAAGTTCACCGTCATTAGCAAACAATAAATTCTTCGAGGCCAAGGTTGTAGGCACAGGCTTGGCCTTAAAGAGTTCAAACTTGTGCAAAAGGCCATTAAAATACTTGACTTGAAATAAAAACATATAACCAATGTCACGCCCCGATCCTCGGACGCGCACACATCCTTCTACTTGGTCGATTTTAGAATGCGATATCCCAGGACTATGTATCGCCGACCCTTTCTTCTTGTTAAGCACATGCGGAAGCAGTTGTCAATCCCCAGACAATAAAACAATGGGATAGGAAAGTAGGCCATATTTTTCATATTGAAAATTCATAACCACACTTTCATTAACAACTCAACTCATAGCATATTGCAATACTATTTACAGCATAAAAGTCTGACACCTATCTACACTGAAACAGGGTTCACAAAAGGGATGGGATCCCAATCCACATCTGGGTTATTTTCAAGATCCCTCTCTGGATCATCTTCTACTTCAAAATACTTTCTCCCCTTCAGGTTCTTCCTCCTCAGCTTTTCCTCAGGGTCCTGAAATGGTTATTCGATAACCAATGAGACCACGTCTCAGCGAGTCCTACCCACTAAGACCCGATTAATAAACTAATATGCCATACGGTTGCCTAAGCACAACACGAGTCAAAGGACTTACCTTGGCCTCAGTTCCAACCTGCAATTCAAGGTTAAACACAGATATTCAAACAATTCACGACATCCGATCAAGCATTGATCAATCGACTAAGTCGATTACATGTCAGCCAGACCCTTTCTAGGTCATTCCCACTCATACCACACTTTCTCAGTGGTGTACTCATTCACCAAATCACATGTGTTTCTCGGGCGTCGTTTTCGCCAATGACATACCGATCACCGACACCGTGCATTCTTTAAGGCGCCGTTTTCACCAGTGATAACCTTGATCACCGAACCACGTGTCCTTTCAAGGGCGTCGTTTTCGCCAAGGTGACATCGGCTATAGACAACATCGTGCGTTCTTTAAGGCGCCGTTTTCACCAGTGATATTCCCATAACCACCGAACCACGTGTGTCTATAAGTCATTTACGTGCGTTCTTTAAGGCGCCGTTTTCGCCAGTGATACTTCCAATCACCGAACCACGTATGTCCAATAACATTCTCAGTTAGCTCTCACCGTTCTCCCTACTATATAGCCCATCAACGTACTGGCGCTATATACCCATGCTTGCCATTACCAATCAAATATTCAATAACAAACAATTTAGGACAATTCATAAAATTCCACAATAAATTCAATTCCACACAACGTAGAGCTCAATTAAATAAACGGACTGCACCACGACAGTCGGCACGAAATTCCGGTCACCGGCCATCCCGGTTGAATTTCCGGAAAAATAATTAATTAAATAAATAAATTTCGAAAATAAATAAATAAACATTGAAAATCCAATTTAGGCCCATATTGCCTGATTGGAGCCCGAAACGGGTTGGGAAAAATCCCGAGATGCATTCAATAAATAACCAAACATTTCTACTTGCTAATAGCTAGGTCTAACCACCTAACATGCATCATTAAGTCACTAAATTAATTGTTCTAACCTAATCTAACCACCTAATTGCACTTAATTAAATCTAACCAACCTTAAGCATAATTAGCAAACTAATAAAGCATTAGTGAGTAAAACTCACTTGACAAAACGGAGACCGAATCACCGCAACGGCGACGCGACGGCGGCGAAATAGGACTTTCGACAACACCGGCGAACTTGGACCGGGCCTTGACCTTGGCCCAACAAATCTCAGTCCAAATGAGATTTGTTCTTGCACTGGAATGGGCTTGCTCTTGGACTGGGCTTGCAAAGCGGGCTGCTGGACCTCACTGATTTGGGCTTCAAGTGCTGGAAAATTTGGGCTTCAATTCAATTGAATAAGCTGAACTGGATGGGCCTGTTGCTGTGAATTTTCAATTGGGCTTGAAGACTGCAAGAATGGGCTGATCTCTTAGGCTGAAACTGCTGGCTTTGCTGGGCTTCGGAGCTGAATCTGCTGGGCCTGATTTGCGACCCAAATGACCTACAAAGGCTGAACTGGACTGCACGTTGGACTGAATTTGGTTGGGCCCGAAAGTGAAGAGATGGGCCACAAAGAGGACGGAAGCAGCTTCGGTCACTGGGCTACCGAAATTGAAGGTGCGTGGACTGACGAGCTGGGAGAGAAACTCGGATGAGGCGTGCTGCAAGTGCCTCGTTTGCTGCTGGACGAAGAAGACGAAAACCAACCCAGCTTCAGTAGCTGGCTTCTGTTCACCAAAGCAGCTTCGGTCTTCATGGACATCAATGGACGAGGAAGCAGCTTGGGGTCTTCATGGAGTGCATGGGCACCAACGTGGCAGCTTCACGAGGTCAACAAGGTGGGACGGTTCTTGCTGGAGTTGACCGTGGAAGCTGCAGCTTGGACGCGTGGCTGAAGAAGAAGGTTGCTGGGCTTCCTCGTTGGCGTCGTGGGGTCTTCGGTCAACAAACCGAAGCTTGTTGCTGGAGTTTGACCCACAGAGCAAGTCGGATGCGTGGAGGCTGAGAGGACTTCGGTCTTCAGTGCTGGACAACACTTGAAGGAAGCAGCTGTCGCATGTTGGCTGAGCGTAGGTCAACCGGTCGTCCGAGAGGCAGCAAGGTTGACTGAAAACGTGGCACGGAGCTGCTTCGGTGCTGCCTCGGCGTCTTCAAGCAGATGCGGTGGACTGAAGCTCCGTGAAGTGGAGACACGGAACAGGAGCTTTCGTGGCGTCGAAATGATGAAAACGTTGGCGAGGAGCTGCTCATGGACGCTGTCTTCGTGGACTCCACGATATGCACGGCTTGAAGACGTTGGACTCGGTGGAGCTGCTGCAGGGATCTTCGCTGGCGTGAGTGGAGTGTGTGGGCTTCGGTTGAGGAAGAGAAGTAGCGGAGATGGAGAGAGGTGAGTGATGGGGATTGCTTCGCACGGCAGAGAGATTAAAACTAAAGCAGGAATGAGCGGATGGGAGGGTTGCCGAGCGTGAGAAGATGGAGGCCAGCCGTTTGTGCGTGTTCCACAAGCCAAAGAAAAGATCAACACAACATCTCTTCTCTTAAATGCTTGTCCCCCAAATAGCTCTCAAAAATATCCCAGTGTTCCTTTTTACTTTCTAGCACTAATATCCACTTAATTATCCAAATTGAAGCCTCAATTTCTGCCCCTTTTCAATTTCGAATTTCACTCAAATAAACTAAATTTTCTTTGCTCAATTTCCCAAATTGAGGTCCAATCTCAATGTAGAAAAATCCCAAGTGATTTTCTATAAATCCCGACACATAAAGGCTCAACCCGAAAGTCCAATCTCCCATTAATTTAGCCAATCTAAACTTCGGCCAAACTTCCACGATGTCCGAACCCAATTTCCGTAAAAAATCTCGGGACCTCCGAAAAATCTTCTGAGACTGAGTTGACGTTCCTAAAATAGCTTGTGACATCACTGAACTTTCGATTTCTGAAATCTGACTCAAATCGACGGTTAATTTCACTCCGGCGTGCTTTTAGTGTGACCTAGACTACCGGGTAGTTTTCAGAACTTTTTAGGGCAATTGACTCGTGGTCGATTTTCTTCGAGCCACAATAAACCCACTCGACACATTGGCGACTCTCAATTGTCGTGAAAATCTCGAGGCTCGACTACCAACACGGGGTACCAAAACGACGAAAATCAAATTAGTGCCGGTCGACGAGAATTTTCCAATTTAGTGGAGTCACCCACGATCGGCCACACATCTCGGTCGAACCGACCTATCTCGATCTCAATTCGATCTTTCTTGTGCGGTAATGACCTCTAAAGATGAACACGGTCGAGAAGCCGCTTCTGGTCGAATTCTCAAGTCTATTGCCTTAATATTCTTTAATGGCATACCCAGCTAGTCTAGTTATCTCGAGTGATCAGCTCGAGAACAACCCTATAGACACGTCAATAAAATGCCCGATTAATTTAATAGAAAACAATACTGAAAATTCTGGATGTCACAACCAAAGCGGTAATGTTAGTTGATGACAAGGAAATAGTGAAGTGGTAAAAAATCTTTCATACCAAATTCCTGTGAGAGTCGAGTAATAAAAGATGGTAATAAATGAGGAGTATAATCAATGATTGGGATATCATCAACATAGAGTAGAAGATACAAGCAACCTTCAGAAGAAGCATAGACTAATAACAAAATATAAACTTATTAAATAGATTACACAATGTCATAACATGTGAAACATGTTCCTTAGCTCCAAAACAATTCCTTACCGATCAGAAAATTAATGCAAATGATGACACAGTTGACTATCGAGGCAAATCCTCTTGTAAAACAAGAATCACAAATTCTAAAAATGAGTTGTTACTAACATTAGTGTTAAGTCAATTTGGCATATAGTGATGGGGTTCATGTGCTTGGGTATTCTTTAGCAACCTCGAAACCTCCTTGACTACCTCTTTTACAAGTACTCCTTCATGTCTGCCAATTGCCAAATAAAATTTGAAGTAAGCTACAGCACAAGGTTTCAGTAAAAGGATCAAATTAAGGTTTTGATGGGATGAGGAAAGTAAGTACCCATTGGCGATTCTCTCCGATACCCATCCTTTGAAGGATCCAACCTCCTTGAGAGCTAGCTTCCACCGCTCGTAAGTACATTCATCGACCATCTTCTCATGTTTAAGCATCTTTTCTCCAAAAACACCTAATAGGTCTCGCACATGCGAGGTCCTCACTTTATAGAAGATTGGCAATATCTTTTGTCTCTTTGTTCTCTTGCATTCAACCATTTGAGCAAGCTCATCAAGGCACCAATGAGAGGAGGGATAATCTTCAGAGAGAATTGGAATTGATATCTTACAGTGGTCGATGGCATTGCAAATCTCATGATCAACATCTTTGCCTATGAGAGATGGATCAGCATCATTAAACACTCTGATTCCTGCAGCTACAAGGCTGATGTAGAGGTAAGCTGCGAGGCTGTGTCGGGTATCAGGGCCACGAAAAGCTAAGAACACTTGGTATTGGCTTTCTCTTCTTTTCTTCTCCAAAAAGTGAAGATGCACTGCTATCCAGCAAGACAAACCAAATTGATCATGATAAAATATTGGCAAGACGAATCATCCAAAATTCCCAAAAAGACCGAGGTAACCTTTGAAAGCCACAAATCGGTCTAGGTCATAACCGCACTAACCTCACATGCCTTCTCCACATGGGAATTGAAGAATGGCCAAAGCTCTCACATGATGAGCACAAAGAATACTTGGAAAAGGTAGGTGCTTGGCTCAAATGGAATTATGACATACCTGATTTTACGAACATAGGGAGTCGTTCAATCCACATCGTCTTCAAGTCACTCGAGACCTTTGCGACCACCATTTTCACCAGCTCTGCTTCATGCCTGCGCACATACATGTGTAGAACCGAGTTAGGCGTCCAGTTTGATTCCTTCCTTCACCTAAATCTGCAATTTCATATTGGTCATTTGCATACAAGTGCACAGGCTGTCAGGATTCGTATATACATGTATACATACCCATTAGCAATGGTCTGTGATATCCATCCTTTAATCATCGCCACAGAAGTCAACGCATTCCACCATTTTTCCATTTCTTCAGGGCTGATCTGAATCTCAGGTTTACTTAGAGCCTTTTCAAAGTTAACGCGTTGGCGACAGGCATCACCAACATCCACCTTATAGAATACAGGGAAGACTGATTTGCCATGCTTTTCGTGGCAATCCATAATCTCGGTGAGCTCACGGAGGCACCGTTTACTCTGCGCGTACTGTTCAGAGATGATTGGGATTGCAATCTTACAACTCTTGATGGCCCAGAGCTTCTCCAGGCCTATCTGCTCACCAACTGGGATCGAATCATCATCCCTGAACACGTGGAACCCAGCAGCTACCAGGCTGTTGTAGAGAAAATCGGTGAAACAGCTGCGAGTGTCTGGGCCTTTGAAGCTCAAAAACACGTCGTAGTTCCGAGGGACCACACTTCTTTTCTCCTGCAGCAGTCTGTAAGTGTAAACGGACAGAGGGGCTACTGGTAGAACAATTGCTAGGGCGGTCATTTTCTTCATTGTTCGTAACTTCCCTTTTCTCTTTTCGGATCTTAGTCCGTGTTCCTTCAATGCTTCCTCTTATTCAGAACTTGATTCTTTCAAGATTCTGAGTCATCGCCTATTTTATTCTTTCTCCAGGGATCTTTAAGCGCACTTTCCTTCTCTTATTCATACTTGAAGTTTCAAGACTCAAGACATTGTTTTTGTTTAATCCTTGTTGATAATTTTTTAAGTCATCTTCTTGTCTTCTCAAAGGGTGAATAGTATATTATTCTTCCCTTAAATTTGTGGCTTGTCACAATTTGGCTCATGGTTTCAATTTTCCATGATCACTCAGTTAAAAAGAAAATAACACCGACAAGAGCAACTCTTGAGAGCAGTTACAAGACCCACAATCTTAGATGCAATTACTCTTCACATCTACAATCTAAACTGCACCTGAAATCCTCAGATGCAATTACTCTACACATCTAGAATCTCGGTTCAGGTACCTTCTCTATTTACCTTTCGACTACTTAATCATCTTGGATCTGAGACAATTTTTCCTGCTTGGAGGGGCTGATCAGCGAAAGGATACTTAAATCTGAAATATCCGACGGCATAGCTAAGACATTTACAAAGCTGCATAAACACAATTGAGTGTTCTTCTTCGGCTAAGACATCTAAAAAGCCGCAAAACGCAATTTAAGTGTTCTTCTTCCGCTAATTGGGCAGTAGCCGAAACAAATGCATATGTTGGGAGTGTGCACACTGCGGAATTCCAGTACCTACACCAAGGGAGATTACCAATAGGGAGCCTAATTTTGAATTCGTCAACATATCTAATTATACCCATATTCACTAAAAAAACTTAAATTAATAAGTTATGAGACAATTATGATATATTAACTTCCCCATACCACATCAATTTTCCAATGTGAGACTTGTTAACATAACTCACACATACATTTCAACAATCTTTCCCTCACATGCGAACTCAATGATAGGTTTGTCCCCCTTAATTCAGGTATCCTCCTTCACTAACATATCTCAACTTGAATCTCCATAATTAAATAAATAAAGCACACAATAAAGAAAAGCGATGCAAAGGAGTAAACACACAATCGAAAATGAAATCTAAAGCAACTAAGTAATACACTTTCAAGAAAATAACGGAAGTAACCAGATGCTACGTCGGACAGATAATAGACAAAGCGATGTTCTGATCCTCGAGATTGACATGTCAGGCAAAGAATATATATAGTTTTGTTGATAAGCCACAAGGCATTCTGAATTTGATTTTAAAGACTACCCTATATTAAAATGGGCAAAGGGGTGCTTGGAACCTTCAGAGAAGCGAGAAATATCGTTCCAGGGCATTGCTATTAAATTCCAATCTGACTTTAGAATGGCTAGCATTCCTTGGTTCAACTCAAACTTTCCCTACGAACTGGTGTTTCCCATGTCATCTATTCAATTATTTGAGGTGATTCCTAATTTAAGCTAAGTTGATTGCTTTTTTTTTTTAATTATCTTGAGAGTGATGTGTAATCTATGAATTGAAGCTAGTCTAAATGTCATTAAACTATCGAAATCCCTAAAATTATTTCAATTAAAGACCATGTCCACAACTAAGCTTAATATAGAATTTGAATTCTGAAACTAACTTTAATCCTACCGAAAGCAGAAGGAAATCTCTAAGCTCCTCCTCCATGGCACGGCTTCCTCCATCGTCATAAGGCATCCATTCATTCATGCACCACACTCAATGTTCACACACAAAATTAATAGAGTTCATTTAAGTCGTAGGATTCACACAAGCAAGAATGGATTTTCAAAGAGATATTTGATCTTACTTACATGGAAGTTTCCCCAATCCACCGCCTATTTGTCGATTCCTAGAGAGATTAGGCGGATTAAGTAAAGACCGGCGTCCACTATGCAAAATCCATAAAGGTCTTTGTTAATATTTTCCAATTAAGTGCTCCCACTTAACTACCCACCGATACACATAGAATGAACATTCGAATGAGTAATTAAATAAGAGATTATGCTCAGCACATTTCAATTGGTTGGCATATCAATCAATGAAAGTCGTAGTCAACTCATAAAAATCAACTTTTCTGTTTTTAGTCTTTAATATACTGAGTTAAAGTCTAGAGCCTTAGATTGACCAAATGACCTCTAATGAAGTGATTCATTCATGCTTGGTCAACTAACAACTTTCCCTGATTTTGCCTTGAAAAGCACAGAATTTGCAATGTAGCCCCTAATGTCCATTTTTTTCTCCTAAACAAGCCATTTAAAAAAAATTAAGAAAAAATATCAAATCGTTTTGGAATATCTAGATATCCCGGTATAAAAGTTCAAGGAGTGTTCTACCACTTCACAGCTTATCACATTTTTTCTGATTTGACTCGTGACTATGTGAAATTACGCGTTTTCCACAAACTGTCAAACTAATTCCTACTTTTATTCTGATTTTGACTCTGGTTTCACATATGAAATTAACAAGCAATCCAATGAAATTTTCCTGATTTAAAGATCCAAATGTTCAATCAGTATAAAATAAAATAAAAGAGATCCAAGTGTAGGCACATCCCGATTTTTTCTACCCTCGCTGTGTATTGGTGATTTTAATGAAATTTTACACCACTGGGAGAAGGTGGGTAAACGAGCACCAGAGCAATATCGGTTGCACTCCTTTAGAGAATTATTACACGACTGTGCTTTGATGGATCTCAAAACTAAGGGATGTGCCTACACTTGGGTGAATAATAGGAGTGGTGAGGAAGTGGTTAAGGAGAGGATTGATCATGCATTATGCACTATGGACTGGCGATTAACCTATCCGGAAGCTGAAGTTCATGCTTTACCTGGCTTAGGGTCGGATCATTGTCCACTAATCTTAAACACACATCTCAGATTAATCAGGGGGAGGAAGAAGTTTACCTTTGAATCCTATTGGCTTCAAGATGCTGAATGCCACAGGGTGATTTTAGATGCTTGGCCTCTGACTCAAATAACCCATTTACCATCTCTCAGAAGCTTCGGAAGACAATTGCTGCACTGGCCCAATGGAGCAAACAGAAGTATACCGCTGGTCATCATCAACTAAACACCTTAAAGCAGCAACTTCAGCATCATATCAATCAACCTGTTTGTGATTACAACAGAAATCAGGTTAACTCGCCAAAGGCACAAATTCATAATATATGGCTACAAGAGATGCACTACTGGGCGATGCGTTCTAGGATCAATTGGATGCGGTGGGCCAAAAAAAATACTAAATTCTTTCATGCAACTACAATACAACGGTGGAAACGAAATACCATCAACATGTTGAAGGATGGAAATGAGCAGTGGATACGAGAGCCACTTCAGGTAAGGAACATGACAACTACTTTCTTTCAAAATTTGTATACTTCAGCTGGATAAAGAGACTATGGACCTACTTTATCACAATGCCCTAGAGTTGTGACAGCCATAATGAACACCCAATTAACTGCTGAAGTTACAAGAGAGGAAGTCAAGACAACGATATTTCAACTTGGAGCCACCAAAGCGCCAGGACTCGATGGCCTAAATGGTCTTTTTTTATCATAATCATTGGGATATTATACATGATGATGTGTTTAATGCGGTGCAACTTTTTTCACTACTAGAGTGATGCCTGCAGAGATTAAACGAACCGAAATCTATCTGATACCTAAAGTACCCAGCCCGGAGAGGTTAGATCAATTTCGACCCATCAACTTATGCAATTTATCTATAAGATTATTTGAAATGTTTTGGCGAATCAATTGAAAACTTGCCTTCCTGAGTTGATTTCCACAGAGCAAAGTGCTTTTGTCTCAGGGCGACAAATACAAGACAATATATTGATAGTTCAAGAGGTATTACATCAATTCAGGATTCGCACCAGAAAGAAGAAATTCCAGGCAATCCTAAAGTTGGATATGAAGAAAGCCTATGACAGGATCGAATGGGGTTTTTTGGAAGCTTATCTTCGCCAAATTGGGTTTCGGGATAGATGGGTGCTTTGGCTGATGCAATGCGTAATGACAACTTCTCTCAGCGTAAAGTTAAATGGCGAAGCCCTACCATATTTCAAACCTACAAAGGGAATCAGACAGGGCGATCCTCTCTCACCTCACCTATTCATCCTCGTGGCTAATATGCTATCCACCCTCATCCACCAAGTTGTCGCTATGGGCCATTTACGGGGTATAAAACTAAACAGGTGTTGTCCTACTCTATCGCATTTATTTTTTGCTGATGATGCCATTTTTTTCCTCGATGGTAGCACCCGGGAGTGTCAAAATTTAGCAAACATCCTTAATCAGTATTGTATAGCCACAGGGCAAGAAATTAATAGAAATAAATCAGGTCTGTACCTAAGTAAATGCTGCCCTGACCCTCTTAAGATAAACATGGCGAGTGAATTAAGGATGCCAATTCTAGACAAAACAGGCAAGTATCTAGGCATTCCTTCTTATTGGGGCTCATCTAAGAGAGATATGTTTGCTTGGATCCTAGGACGGGTAAATACTAAGCTGGAAGGATGGAAAGAAAGTCTAATTTCCAAAGGTGGGAAGGAGATTCTTTTGAAATTGGTGGTTTCAAGATTTACCGCAGTATGCAATGTCGATTTTTAAGGTTCCTGTCTCTATTTGTAAGGCTGTTGAACAAAAAATAGCTCGGTTCTAATGGCAAAACAATGGCAAGAAATAGGGGATTCATTGGAAGAGCTGGGATATTCTAAAAGAGAGGAAAGACAATGGAGAACTAGGTTTCAGAGACCTACAAACTTTTAATAAAGCTCTTTTGGGAATGCAAGCTTGGCGACTCTTCCAACACCCATCATCTTTGTGGAGTAGAATTTTTAAAGCTTTATACTTCCAAAATACAACATTTTGGCATGCTAATAAGGGGTTTAAACCATCATGGGGATGGTAGAGCATTTTGTTAGGACGAGATTCTATTATCAAGAAGCTTCGTTGGTTAGTAGGTAATGGCCAAAACATCAAAGTCAGAGAGGACAACTGGTTATCTATGGGAATTTTAGGTGGCCCAGAGCCTAGAGAGGAACCTCACACAGTTGTAGGTTTTATTATCCCAAATCAGAATGAGTGGAATGTTCAGTTACTCAACATTTCTTTCAAGGAACACATAGTTAACGAAATACTGACTATTAAGATGTGGCCAGCATCTACTGAGGACAAACTCTTATGGACAGGGATAGAAGATGGCCAGTATACTGTTAAGAGTGCCTATAATATCATCAAACAAGCAACATCAACGCAGGTAATTTCTCGCGCATCCACTTCCTATCAGACAACAAGAAAATTATGGCAGCAGATATGGAAAACCAAAACAGCCCCCAAGATTCGCACTTTCCTCTGGTCAATTTGTCAAAACGCATTACCTACCAAAGCTAATCTATACCGACGAAGCATTACCCCAGACCCACTATGGACACTCTGCTCTACACACTTACCTAAAACCACAGAGCACCTATTTCTGTTTTGCCCCTGGACCTAGCACATTTGGAATCACCCCCAAAGTGCACGTTACCATCACAAACTACAACACAAACCGTATCGACTCTTGGCTTGCTAACCTACTTGCACAGAAGGCAAACGTACCTGAGTTTGAGATAATTGTAGCACTCCTATGGCAGCTGTGGAAAGCTCGGAATGGTTTCATCTTTCGCCACCACCAGACCAACCCGAACCACTTTGTTGACACGGTTCTCGCTTCTGCTCAACTCCAACTTCGGACTCAGCCACAACAACCCAGCAGACGTCCTTTGCTGAACCCCATCCGCACCTAGATCCCGCCCCAAGAAGGCACCATCAAGATTAATTTTGACAGAGCTTTTTCTATCGCCACTCAAATGGGTGCGATCGCTAGTATTGCTCACGATCATACAGGCCGATTGATCGGCGGCTTTACCCGAAGTGTTCCTGCAACATCAGCGCTTCAGACCAAGTTTCAAGCTATGCTACTCACCCTCAAGAACCTCTCAGCACAAGGAAATACTTGCTCCCACCTTTTGCTGGAGACCGATAGCCTCATTCTCGCTGAAGTAATCAACCGCGAACGTCGGCCGCCATGGGAATGCCGCACCCTTTTCGCCGAAATTGACAATGCTCTATCCTATTTTAGTAACCTCACGCTGCAACATTGCTGAAGAGAGGCAAATGCCCTAACCGACTGGGCCACAAAGGCCCACGGATGTGGGTCTCTATCACCGAATTGGGCTACAAGCCCACCTCAAGCTATGCTAGATTTGCTTTGTAATGAAGCCCTTCTAATGGGCTCTTCCTTTTTCCAACGTAAATGGAAATATATTCTCTTTTCCAACCAAAAAAAAAAAAAAAAAAGATCCAAATGTTCTTTACGAGTTCGTAGTTTATGAATTTTCAAAATTTAATCATCTGCAATTTGTTAATCTACAGTAATCGTCCTAGTGTCACAATAATAACTCTGTAGCTACACCTAGTTGAACTTAGTACTTTGAAAAATATATTGACCTAGCCGGTAAACTCCCATATGAATGAAAATGTAAATAACTGGAAAGTATGGATGTCCCCCACGGCTTTACTATCCATAAGTCTTACGATTTTGATTAAGACTTGTTAATCTTCGAATTACTAAGACTCGTTCCTTCATTATTTTTAGATTCAACTCCAGTTTTTGTCCAATTTTGTGCTCAATTTTCTAATAGACTTTGACCTAGTAAATTATCTCATACTATATAGCTCATTAGCTATCAAATTGAAGCTTAGATGTCAACAACATTTCATTAGTTGATCATTTCTCATAATTTCAAAGTTATCTAAGACAAATCTTGTAAAAACAGAGAGGTCCTCACAAGTATTCCGAATTTCCAGAAATCTCTAACATGTATCTAAGAAGCTTAGAAATCATACTCCAAGAAGCTTAGAACACTCACAAACAACATCATCAAATATCATGAACAATCGTCACAGCACATGAATGAATTTGAACTTCTTGGGTCAAAAATGAATTCAAATTCACTTTGATAATCCAATTGGAGCATACAAGAAGTTTAATCATCAAATTCAGAACCAAATCAAATCTTATTTTATTTTTTTGGTCTAAAAACAAAGACTTTCATTCAAGTACAACCAAAATTACAACCCATAGAAAGGGCATCAATACATAGCAAATCCATTAACATTTGGGGAGGTGAGGAAGCCCAATTTGGAGAAAGGGTGCCATGGCCATGGGCCTTAGCAACCCAATCCGCTGTGGCGTTTGCTTCCCTTTTGTAGTGCCAGAGTTGGAGTTGGGAAAAGCCAAGAATCAAAGCTGCAGCATCGGTGACCAGCGCTCGACAGCCCCACGGCGGAAGGCTTCGATCGTTGAAGATCTCCACAAGCGTTAACAATCAGACTCGATAATGAGGTTAGCATCATCCTGTCCTCGATCTAGCAAATAAGTAAGAGCGAAAATTAGGGCTTGAATCTCACTTTGCAGCGAGGGGAAGATGCGCTCGAACCATACTGGTGTATCTGTTGATTAAAGTATCGATATGATCTCTACAAATACATGCAATGGCACCCATTTGATTCGTCATGGGAAAAGCCCCATTGATGTTGACCTTGATACCACCTTGATTCGGAGGAATCCACACTTGATTAGGGTTTAGAAGATCTTGTTCTGCATCTATCGGTTGCCACATCGTGCTGCTGTTCAACTTTGCATTTGTGAGCGCCAGATCCACCAGCTGTTCGGGATTGGTACGTTGGTGTCGAAAAGTGAAGTGATTCCACGCCTTCCATATCTGCCAAAGGATGGATGCTATGATCTCCATTATAGGTAAGTCTGACTGATTTTCAATTATATCTTCCAACCACAATCCATTATGTGCCTTCTTAAGGTTGAGTTATCAATTTGCACACTTGAATGAGACCATATGTTTTGCATCCATGGGCAAAATAAGAAAATATGTTCAGTTGTTTCTGGTGTGTGTGATGAACATAACTGACATGATGGGTCTTGAATGATGTTTCACCGAAATAGGTTGTCCTTAGTAGATAGAGCGTTCTAACATAATGACCATAAGAAAACTCGAATCTTTGGGGCCGCCTTTAGTTTCCAGATTTGTCGCCAGAGATGGGTCGAAGGCTGATATGAGGATGAGGCTTCATTTCTGTTCTTTCTGTGGTATGAATTTCTGAGATTATGGTAGGCACTTTTAACTGAGTATATACCTGTTTGTGTGCCTGTCCAAATGATTTGATCCATGGTAGAAACAAGGCTTAACGGAATGGCTATAATCTCCTCCATTGTTTGGTAGTCGAAATTGTTTCTTAGAAGAGGAATATTCCAGACGTTAGCATCTCGAATTATAAATCCAACAATCTATTCTGGCTCTCCTCTAGGCGCTAGGCCATCAATAATGCCCCTGGCGAGCCATTTATCATCATGTATGTTAATCTTCTACCCATCACCAACAAACCACTATAGCTTGTCTAGGACAGTATCTCTACCTATAATTAAACTCTGCCATCCCCAAGAAGAATTATTGCCCTTTCCTGCATTCTAGAATCTACCATAATGAAAATAAAGACCCTTAAAAACTCTACACCATAAAGATGAGGGATTTTGGAAAAGCCTCTAGGCTTGCTTTCCTAATAAGGCTTTGTTAAAAGTTAGAAGATCTCGAAAACCAAGCCCCCTTTGAGCTTCCATTCTTTGAGGAGATCCTATGCCCTCCAATGAATGCCTGATCTAGTACTATTGTTTTGCCACCAGAATTTTGCTATTCTACGTTCAATAAACTGACATATAGAAATAGGAAGTTTGAATATGGACATGGCGTATTGCGGGAGTGCCTGCACTACAACTTTTATAGGATTTCCTTACCTCCTTTAGACATAATATGCTCTTTCCATCATTCAAGCTTCACATTTACCCAACCCAGAATCCAAGCAAATATGTCTTTTTTGGAAAACCCCCATTCAGATGGGATGCCCAAATATTTCCCTACCCTTTCAAGCACAAGAACTCTTAATTCTGCAGCCAAATTCTGTTTTAAAATAAAGGGGCAATCTCGACTATAGAAGAGTCCTGATTTGTTTCTATTCACTGCCTGACTTGTTGCAACACAATACTGGTTTAAAATATTCGCTAGTTGCTGGCATTCTAGGGTTCGTCCATCTAAGAAAAATATTGCATCATCCGCAAAAAATAGATGGGAAAGTGTAGGGCACCACCTATTGAGTTTAATTCCTCTGAGGGTTTCGGAGTCAACAGCTTGTTAGATAAGAGTAGATAAGATGTTAGCTAATAGGATGAACATATATGGAGAAAGAGGATCTCCCTATCTTCACCCCCTTGTTGGATGAAATTATGGCAACGGTTCACCATTTAATTTAACACTGAAAGTTGCCATGGTAATGCATTGCATCACCCACCTTACCCATTGATCATGAAAGCCCAGTTTTTTAAGATAGGCCTCTAGAAAATCCCACTCTACCCGATTATAGGCTTTCTGCATATCTAATTTTAAAACTACCTGAAATTTTTTCTTTCTTTTCTTGACTTTAAGCTGATGAAGGACCTCCTACACAACTAGAATATTATCTTGTATTTGTCTACTTGTGACAAAAGCACTATGTTCTGTTGAAATCAATTCAGGTAGCCACGTCTTTAGTTGGTTTGCCAGCACTTTTGAAATGATTTTATATATAAAATTGCAGAGACTAATGGGTCTATATTGTTCTAACCTTTCTAGGTGCGAAACCTTTAGGATAAGAGTGATGTAAGTTCTATTAAAACCAAGGGGCATCACTCCTAATTTGAAAAAATATTGCATTGATGTAAAGATATCATCTTCGATTATATTCCTAGTGGTTATGATAGAATAGCCCATTGAAGCCATCGGGTCCCGGGGCTTTAGTAGCCCCTAATTGGAAAGCTGCTTGCTTGACTTCCTCCCTAGAAACCATTGATGTTAAACCTGTGTCCATGTCTACTGTGACTACTTGAGAGCATTGTGTGAGAACAGGGCCAAAATCTCGATAGCCAGTCGAGCAAAATAGATTTTGAAAGTATGTTTGCATCATATTCTTGAGTTGATTAGGATCACGTGTCTAGCTAATTTGTTCATCCTTTAACATGCTGATTTGGTTGTGTTGTCTACGTTGAATTGTTGTTGCATGGAAGAACTTAGTGTTCTTTCCCCCACCTCAACCATTGGATCCTCTATCTCATAGCCCAATATTGTTCCTCCTGTTGCCATATGTTTTGAACTTCATCTTTCAGGCAAGCTACAAGTTCCTTATTGTAGTTATGGTTGGTTTGATTAATTTGAAGCTGTATTTGTTGTTGTAACGTGTCACGCCCCGATCCTCGGGCACGTGCCCATCCTTTTCTTTTGGTCGATTTTATAATGCGATATCCCAGGACTAGTATCGCCGACCCTTTCATTTATTAAGCGCATGCGGAAGCAGTTAAAATCCCCAGACAATAAAACGATGGGATAGAAAAGCAGGCTATATTTTTCATATTGAAATCTATAACCAAACTTTTATACAAACCACAAATCACTTCATAACTATTCACATCAAAATGAATTCTCAAAAGAAGATAGACTCTCAGCCCATCCAGGCCATACTCAAGGCCCCTCTCGGGATTATCTCCTTCTTCCAAAATCCTTCTCTTCGAGATCTCACCTCCGAGTTCTCCTTCTCGGATTCCTCCTCCACAGCTCTTGGCGGGGTCCTGAAATGGTTTTCCCCAAACCGGGATGAGACTACGTCTCGCGAGTTCTACCCCACTAAGCCCGATTAGTAAACCATTATACTGGGCTGCTGCCTAAACACGCACAGGGCGGATGACTTACCTTGGCCTCGATCCCACCCGCAAGTCGGTACAATTCATAATAGGCACCCAAGCAATCATATCACCGATCGAAGCATCGATCAAATCGACCTAGTCGATTATATTCCAACAAGACCACTCACGGTCATTCCCATTCAGTCAATCAATTCACATCAAACCAAAGCATCGACCTAGTCGATTACATGTCAAACAAATCACTCTCCACGAGGAGTATCTAAAAGCGAGGCCACGTGCATTCTCTAGGACGACATTCCAAGTCTCCGAGTCCACGTGTCTCGAACCTTGGGCCCACGTGCATTCTCTCAGGCGACCTTTTCGCCAAAGTGATGCATCAAGTCACCGAGACCACGTGCCCTTTTAGATGCCCGGGCCCACGTGCATTCTCTCAGGTGCATTTCACCAAAGCGATGCCTCAAGTCGCCGAGACCACGTGCCCTTTTAGATGCCCGGGCCCACGTGCATTCTCTCAGGTGCATTTCACCAAAGCGATGCATCAAGTCGCCGAGACCATGTGCCCTTTTAGATGCCATTCGAATCTTTGGACCCACGTGCATTCTCTAAGGTGCCTCTCACCAAAGCGATGCATCAATTCGCCGAGACCACGTGTCCTTTTAGATGCCAAATCCTGTCACCGAGCCACGTGCATTCTCCAGGACGACATACCGAGTCTCCGAGCCACGTGCATTCTCTCGGGCGACCTTTTCGCCAAGGTGACATATTCAACCACCGAACTCACGTGCATTTTCCAGGTGACATTCCAATTCACCGAGCCACGTGTCCTCTTTGTAGTGGTTACCAATTCACTTTCAATATCGACAACCAATGCCCAACGATTTCTCAATCAAATAATTAAATCAACTCAACAAAACATTATAAATGCTGAATAAACATACTTGGCCATTCACCAATCAATACTCAATCAAATAATTAAATTAACTCAACAAAGCATTATAAATGCTGAATAAACATACTTGGCCATTCACCAATCGATAATTCAATCTCAATCGATTCCAATCAATTTAGGGTAAATCCCTAAAATATCACAATTTATTCAATTCCATACAACGTGGAGCTCAAATAAATAAACGGACTGCACCACGACGATCAGCACGAGATTTCGGTCGTCGGCCATCAAAATCTTAATTTCCGAAAATAATTAATTAAATAATTAATTTCGAAAATTAAATAATTAATATTAAAAATTAAATTTAGCTCAAAATAAAGCCCGATTACATAAACGGACTTCACCACGGTCATCAGCACAATATTCCGGTTCCGAACCATCTCCCTTAAATTTTCAGAAAATAAATAATTATTTAATTTAATTCCGAAAATTAATATTTAAATACTAAAAATATCCACTTAGGCCCGAAAAGCCTAATTGGAGCCCACTAAGGGTCGGAAAATTCCCGAAGCGCTTCCAATAATTAGTAGACCACGTCTACTTGCTAATTGCGCAATCAATTTATCTAAATCACATCACAATTGACTAATAATTGCTAATTTATTCTAATCTAACAACCTAAACATAATTAATTAAATCTAAACCAGCTTAAAGCATAATTAGCCACTAATCCTGGATTAGTGAGATTACTCACCAAATCGCACGCAAATCGGATCAATCCGACGGCGGCGACGCGAGGAACGATTGTTCCCAAAGCGACTCACGGATCCGAGGCCCGGAAACGGCCCAAAACGGGCCCGAACCCGAGCCGGAAACCCATTTCGTGGGTTTCGCCATGGCTGGTCGGGCGGATCCGGCGGCCAAAACGGCGAGGGAAGGCCGGCGGAGGGCGAGGAGGTCCGGCGGGGCCGGGCGGTGGCGGAGGTGGCGGACGGGGCGGAACGGGCGGAACCGAGGCGAGCGAGCTGGATCACACGGGGAGGAACGCCTGGCGCGCGCGCATGGCGGGGCGACGGCGGGCGCACGAGCGAGGGCATCGTCGCGGGCGGCGGTGCGGCGGCTCTCGGCGAGCCGCGATCGCGGCTCTTCTTCTCGCTCTTGGCTTACGGTTCGCACGCTCGGACGCGTGAAGGAAGGAAGAAGAAGAAGAAGAAAGAAAGAGAGAGAGAGAGGATAGGTATTGACTGGTCAAAGGAAGAAAAGAGAGAGAGAAAGTGAGCGGTGGGGGCAATTCGCACGAGGGGGAGGGGAGAGGAGAGAGAAGAGAGAGAGAAAAAGAGAGAAAAAGGGAGAGAGAGAAAAAGAAATAAATAATATCATTATTCCACTTTTCCTTTTCTCTTTCCCTTTCCCTTTCTATTTTCTTTTGGTCTTCAATTTTTCTTCCGATAATTTCTTTCTTGAAATTTCGGACTCGTCAATAAATTAACGAGCGATGAGACAAGCTCCTAAAAAGGAATTATGACGCGCTTAAAATTCGATTCCCGAAATCGAGTTCAATTTCGTGGTTAAAAATCGATCAGACGTGATTTTAGTCCAATCCAACAAATTGAGTAGCTTTTAGGGATTTTACTGCATACATCCCTTAACGGCTTCACTCAATAGGTTAGTTAACTCGTGAGTGATCGGCTCGGAGAAAAGGACCGTAAACACGTTGACGAAATGCCCATTTCACTTTATCGAAACGGGGTCAAATTTCGGGATGTCACAACTCTTCCTCTTATAAAAATTTCGTCCTCGAAATTTAAGCCATTACACACTTTGATAAAAATGGCGGGGGTACAACTGTCTCATCGATTCTTCTGTCTCCCAAGTCGCTTCTTCAATACCGTGGTTTTGCCAGACCACTTTGACTAACGGAATGGTCTTTGTACGCAAAACTTGCTCTTTGTGATTGACAATCTGGACCGGGCTTTCAATGTATGACACACGGTCATCCACGTCCAATTCCTCGAAATTGAGCACGTGGGTCGGGTCAAGCTCGTACTTCCTTAACCTCTACACGTGAAAGACGTCATGCACTTGCGCCAATCTTGACGACAACGCAAGACGATACGCTAGGTTTCCGATTCTTTCAAGAATCTCAAACGGACCTACGTACCTCGGACTCGGTTACCTTTCTTACCAAAGCGAAGTTCCCCTCATTGGTGACACTTTTAGAAAAACGTGATCACCAACTTGGAATTCCAAAGACCTTCGACGCTTATCCGCATAACTTTTCTGCTGCTCGCGCCGTCTTCAATGTCTCGATTACGCCACGGCATATACGATTCTTGAACCAACTCGGGCTGTGATCTTCCTTTCTCCGACTTCATCCCAACACACCGAAGTTACGCAAGCTCGCCATACAACGCTTCAAATGGAGCCATCTTGATGCTCGCCGATAACCTGTCGTTGCGGCGAATTCCACCGATGAAGCGATATTCCCAACTTCCTTTGAAGTCTATTACACACGCTCTCAGCATGTTTTCAAGAGTCTAAATTGCCCTTTCAGACTGGCCATCCGTCTGAGGATGGTATGCCGTACTGTACTGAAGCTTTGTACCTAAAGCACTCTGCAAGCTCTTCCAAAAAGCAGCAGTAAATCTTGGGTCTCTATCAGATGTTATCGTAACTGGCACTCCATGCTTACGAACCACCTGACGCGCATACAGGTCTGCGTGTCTATCCAGACTCAGGTCCTTTCGAACTGCAATGAAGTGAGCCGACTTTGTCAACCTGTCGACTACTACCCATATCAAATCATTCCCCCTCTGACTCCTTGGTAGTCCAGTCACGAAGTCCATCGTGATATACTCTCATTTCCACTGCGGGATCGCGAGAGGTTGCGAAATCCTCCCGGCTTGCAATGCTTTGGGCTTTTACTTGCTGACAAGTCAAACACTTGGCCACATGCTTGGCGATGTCCGCCTTCATACCTGACCACCAGTAGTGTTGACGCAAATTCTGATACATCTTAGTGCTTCTTGGATGAACGCTGTAACTGCTACGATGTGCTTCAGTTAAGATTTCTTCTCTAAGCTCTACATCGTCAAGTACAACCAAACGTTCACGAAGCCTCAGTACCCCATAATAAGAAACTTGAAAATCAGCCTTTCTTTTATCGGTATCCTCTGGAAGAATTCTCTCGTACGTCGATCTCGGTCGGTTGAAGTTGCTTGATTCGACTGGACATCCGGCTCAATTACGAGGGTGGCCATAAAACTTGAAAGGTGGCCTACCTCAAATTTGAATTCCGAATCTCGAGTTCTCTCAATTAAGTTCCACTCCTTAACCAAGATCCGTGCCACTGAAGACTTCCGACTCAATGCATCGGCAACCCTATTTGCCTTTCCCGGGTGATATAAAATATCACAGTCATAATCCTTCAACAATTCCATCCCTCGACGCTGTCTCATGTTCAACTCCTTCTGAGAGAACAAATACTTGAGACTCGATGGTCTCAATGAAGATCCGAAACTTTTCCCCACACAAGTAGTGCCTCCAAATCTTCAACGCAAATATGATGGCTGCGAGTTCTAAGTCATGCGTCGGGTAATTCAATTCATGAGGTCTCAACCGCCGGAAGCGTATGCAACAACTCGCCATGTTGCATCGCACGCAACCCAATCCCCGAATGACGCATCACTATAGATCTCGAATCCTCAAGGACCAGATGGAATTGTCAGCACAGGTGCGGTAGTCAGCTTTTCCTTCAGCTCTTGGAAACTACGCTCGCACTTGTCTGACCATACAAATTTCTCTTCTTTCTTTGTGAGCTTTGTCAAAGGCGACGCTAATGCTGAGAAACCTTCCACAAACCGTCTGTAATAACCTGCCAATCCCAGAAAACTTCTGATTTCTATCACTGATGTCGGTCTCGGCCACTTGATCACGGCTTCTATCTTGCTCGGGTCGACGGAGATTCCTTCTCCGGAAATCACATGACCTAAGAACGCAACACGAGTCAACCAAAACTCGCATTTGCTAAACTTAGCATACAAACATGAGCTCTTAAGGTCCGAAGCACTAATCTCGATGATTCTCATGCTCTTCATTACTTCTCGAATAGACTAAGATGTCATCAATGAACACGATCACAAACGATGATCCACATATTCCTTGAACATTCTATTTGTCAAATCCATGACAGAACTGGAGTGTTCACCGTGCCAAACGATCTTACAATATTCTCGTAAAGACCATATCAAGTACGAACAACTGTCTTTCGTACAACCTCCTTCCTTCAGTTCGTAATCGACGACTTCATAATCTCAAGTCGACCTTTAAAACATCGATACTCTTTATAACTAGTCACACCATTCATTGATCTTTGGCAAAGAACACTTGTCCTTGATCTTCACCTAATTGAGTTAACGATAGTCGATGCACACTCGCAATAAACCATATTTCTTCTTCTCACAAACAAAATTGATGTTCCCCAAAGTGATGCACTGATATGGATGAATTCCTCATTCATCAATCTTCACATCTGCATCTTCAATTCTATCAATTCAGACAACAACCGCTGGTAAGAAGCCTTCGAGAGTAGCTCTATCCTGGTGCTATCTCAATTGCAATTTCAATCTAACTCAAGCAATTCCTTTCGAACCCTCTTAGAAATTTTCTATATCACGACCGCCTTCTTCTCATTCTATTTCTCAACTGACACATCCACTACAGTTGTCAAATCAATCTTGGCAACCTCCGTCTAACAAACGGATTGTCTTTAGCCAATGAAATTAATGAAATCGAAGATTCTTTTCGACTCCCCATAACCTCGACACTTTCACATGCTTAATGGACTAAACTCAAGCTTACTCCATGATCGTGATTCATTATCACTAGATGCTTCATAAGCCCACACTATTCATGTGGCGTCAAACTCACACCTCGGCAACTAGTCAAGCACAACCGTTGCTAATGATTTCTCCTCTGTCACTTTTACTTCAACAATTTAAGTTCAACCAACTCGACAAAACTCGCCTACGATACTCGATGAGATCACTTCCAACACATTCTTTCTCTAATCGGTGCAAGATCAATTCTACTCCCATTCCTTTCGCCATCCTAGTGGCGTTACGCACAAATAGCGATGCCTATGCTACCTTGGACTTCCATTGACAATCCTTCACCCGATGGCCATGCTAGTCATCATCACAACATGTTCTAGTCATACTCGGACATTTGGATTTATCCATACTTCCTTCTACAATTCGACACCTATTTGGTGCATCTTTTATCTTCTATTAGGCGAAAGCATGCACTCTTTCGGTTGCCTCATCATTCTCCGCTAGGACCACTCTCGACCCGAGATATCCCCGCCGGCTATACTCCAAACATTTTCGCGTCCTAGGAAGGACATAAGACCGATCTCCATTATCACATCCGAAACAACCCGATCTATTTGACTCGGTGCGACTTGACTACTCCATCCTTCCTCGTGAGTGGAATAGGATGCTTTTCTCTCAACCTCGCCTTTTCCCGACCGATTTCCATTTTTGCCTCGAACTGGATCTATACCTCGGCTCGAATGCAATGACTCGCTCCCGGATCACATCTCCACTCTGGATCTCAGCAGGAGAGGCGACAACTGCGGTTGCGGCACTGATGGCGGCTCGATCTTGAGCTTGCTGGCTCATCCAGTTCCCAAGGAACACTAGCATCGAACGATCCTATCGAACTTAGGATCATTCGACATCACGCTACACTAGTACCAACTTGCGGTGGTACTCTTACACTCAAGCCGCGAGCCAACACTCGCCACAACCACCTCGGGTACTGACCTTTGTCAGTGCTTCATCCCGAGTCACGGAGGACATTGTCCTCTCACCAGGAGTTCTCAACTCCTGCTCGCTCATGGTTCAGTCTTTACACTGAAACCCGTCTTCCAAATCCACACCGGATTAGAAGATGAGCGATCCGCACACAACAAACAATTCTAGCACTCAGCTAACACAGACATGCATCGGCATGAATTTAAAGGCCTTTCCTACTAACTATCCCATGGTCAACGCTCCTTATCACTCCAATCTTCAACCTCGCTCCGATACCACTTAAACTGGATGTCACGCCCCGATCCTCGGGCACGTGCCCATCCTTTTCTTTTGTCGATTTTATAATGCGATATCCCGGACTAGTATCGCCGACCCTTTCATTTATTAAGCGCATGCGGAAACTAAAATCCCCGACAATAAAACGATGGGATAGAAAAGCGAGGCTATATTTTTCATATTGAAATCTATAACCAAACTTTTATACAAACCACAAATCACTTCATAACTATTCACATCAAAATGAATTCTCAAAAGAAGATAGACTCTCGGCCCATCCGGGCCATACTCAAGGCCCCTCTCGGGATTATCTCCTTCTTCCAAAAATCCTTCTCTTCGATCTCACCTCCGAGTTCTCCTTCTCGGATTCCTCCTCCACACTCTTCGCGGGGTCCCGAAATGGTTTTCCCCAAACCGGATGAGACTACGTCTCGGCGAGTTCTACCCCACTAAGCCCGATTAGTAAACCATTATACTACGTGGCTGCCTAAACACGCACGGGCGGATGACTTACCTTGGCCTCGATCCCACCCGCAAGTCGGTACAATTCATAATAGGCACCCAAGCAATCATATCACCGATCGAAGCATCGATCAAATCGACCTAGTCGATTATATTCCAACAAGACCACTCACGGTCATTCCCATTCATCAATCAATTCACATCAAACCAAAGCATCGACCTAGTCGATTACATGTCAAACAAATCACTCTCCACGAGAGGAGTATCTAAAAGCGAGGCCACGTGCATTCTCTAGGACGACATTCCAAGTCTCCGAGTCCACGTGTCTCGAACCTTGGCCCACGTGCATTCTCTCGGGCGACCTTTTCGCCAAAGTGATGCATCAAGTCACCGAGACCACGTGCCCTTTTAGATGCCCGGCCCACGTGCATTCTCTCGGGTGCATTTCACCAAAGCGATGCCTCAAGTCGCCGAGACCACGTGCCCTTTTAGATGCCCGGGCCCACGTGCATTCTCTCGGTGCATTTCACCAAAGCGATGCATCAAGTCGCCGAGACCACGTGCCCTTTTAGATGCCATTCCGAATCTTTGGACCCACGTGCATTCTCTAAGGTGCCTCTCACCAAAGCGATGCATCAATTCGCCGAGACCACGTGTCCTTTTAGATGCCAAATCCTGTCACCGAGCCACGTGCATTCTCCAGACGACATACCGAGTCTCCGAGCCACGTGCATTCTCTCGGCGACCTTTTCGCCAAGGTGACATATTCAACCACCGAACTCACGTGCATTTTCCGGTGACATTCCAATTCACCGAGCCACGTGTCCTCTTTGTAGTGGTTACCAATTCACTTTCAATATCGACAACCAATGCCCAACGATTTCTCAATCAAATAATTAAATCAACTCAACAAAACATTATAAATGCTGAATAAACATACTTGGCCATTCACCAATCAATACTCAATCAAATAATTAAATTAACTCAACAAAGCATTATAAATGCTGAATAAACATACTTGGCCATTCACCAATCGATAATTCAATCTCAATCGATTCCAATCAATTTAGGTAAATCCCTAAAATATCACAATTTATTCAATTCCATACAACGTGGAGCTCAAATAAATAAACGGACTGCACCACGACGATCAGCACGAGATTTCGGTCGTCGGCCATCAAAATCTTAATTTCCGAAAAATAATTAATTAAATAATTAATTTCGAAAATTAAATAATTAATATTAAAAATTAAATTTAGCTCAAAATAAAGCCCGATTACATAAACGGACTTCACCACGGTCATCAGCACAATATTCCGGTTCCGAACCATCTCCCTTAAATTTTCAGAAAATAAATAATTATTTAATTTAATTCCGAAAATTAATATTTAAATACTAAAAATATCCACTTAGGCCCGAAAAGCCTAATTGGAGCCCACTAAGGGTCGGGAAAATTCCCGAAGCGCTTCCAATAATTAGTAGACCACGTCTACTTGCTAATTGCGCAATCAATTTATCTAAATCACATCACAATTGACTAATAATTGCTAATTTATTCTAATCTAACAACCTAAACATAATTAATTAAATCTAAACCAGCTTAAAGCATAATTAGCCACTAATCCTGGATTAGTGAGATTACTCACCAAATCGCACGCAAATCGGATCAATCCGACGGCGGCGACGCGAGGAACGATTGTTCCCAAAGCGACTCACGGATCCGAGGCCCGGAAACGGCCCAAAACGGGCCCGAACCAGCTGGAAACCCATTTCGTGGGTTTCTGCCCATGGCTGGTCGGAGCAGATCCGGCGGCCAAAACGGCGAGGGAAGGCCGGCGGAGGGCGAGGGAGGTCCGGCGGGGCTGGGCGGTGGCCGGAGGTGGCCGGACAGGGGCGGAACAGGGCGGAACCGAGCTGAGCAGAGCTGGATCGCACGGGGGAGGAACGCCTGGGCGCGCGCGCATGGCGGGACGACGGCGGGCGCACGAGCGAGCGGCTGTCGCGGGCGGCGGTGCGACGGCTCTCGGCGAGCTGCGATCGCCGGCTCTTCTTCTGCTCTTGGCTTCTGGTTCGCACGCTCGGACGCGTGAAGGAAGGAAGAAGAAGAAGAAGAAAGAGAAAGAGAGAGAGAGAGAGGATAGGTATTGACTGGTCAAAGGAAGAAAAGAGAGAGAGAAAGTGAGCGGTGGGGGCAATTCGCACGAGGGGGAGGGGAGAGGAGAGAGAAGAGAGAGAGAAAAGAGAGAAAAAGGGAGAGAGAGAAAAGAAATAAATAATATCATTATTCCACTTTTCCTTTTCTCTTTCCCTTCCCTTTCTATTTTCTTTTGGTCTTCAATTTTTCTTCCGATAATTTCTTTCTTGAAATTTCTGGACTCGTCACAAATTAACGAGCGATGAGGCATGCTCCTAAAAGGAATTATGACGCGCTTAAAATTCGATTAGAAATCGAGTTCATTTCGTGGTTAAAAATCGATCAGACGTGATTTTAGTCCAATCCAACAAATTGAGTAGCTTTTAGGGATTTTACTGCAGATACATCCCTTAACGGCTTCACTCAATAGGTTAGTTAACTCGTGAGTGATCAGCTCAGAGAAAAAGGACCGTAAACACGTTGACGAAATGCCCATTTCACTTTATCGAAACGGGGTCGAATTTCGGGATGTCACATAACGGGTAAATTTGTTGCTGTCCATTGCAGAAATGTGACTTACTCCACTTGTCGAGTGCCAAGGAAGTTTGATGAAGCTTGCGGGATAGAGTGGGAGCTGATGTCGATGGAGAAACCAAGCATCTCTGATTACCGATCGACAGGCCTTGTCGTTAAGCCAGAAGGCTTCAAAAGTGAAAGTTTTCCTCCGTCTTGAGAAGCTGGGTTTGGTCGTGAGAAGAAGAGGGCTATGATCTGATCCTAAAGCTAGAAAAACGAAGGTTTTAGCTTCCGGGTACGTTAATCTCCAATCCATTGTGCATAGCGCCTTGTTAATTCTTTCCATAATCACTTCGTTGCCATCTCTGTTGTTCACCCATGTATAAGTACAACCCTTGCTTTCTATATCCATAAGCATACAGTCGTTTAAAAATTCTCTAAAAGAACGTAACCTATACGGCTCTGCTATCTTTTTGCTCGCCTTTTCCCAATGATATATTATCTCATTATAATCACCGATACACACCCAAGGTAGTGTATTTGAGGTTCTGAGTTGTCTTAAGTCTACCCATAGTTGTTGTCTTTGTTGATATATCGTTGGCATTGGGCCTTTCACGGACCACTAGAGCCTTTAAAGCTTGAATTGTCAGGGGGTTGCCCAGCCCCTGACAATTCTCACTGATAATCCTCATTTGTCTTTTGGTGGCTATTTTGGGCAAGCCACCACGGCCCATCTATCTAGCCCTCCAGCTGCAAATATAGGGGTATCCATAAGGAGTGATTCATCAAGTTGTTCATTAACATAAGAGCATGTCCCATAAGGATTATATCGTTTGGCTTTCTTGAGGGGACTCGCCTTGAAAATCATTCGTGGACTTTTTAGCTTCTTGCTGCTTGATGATCCCTCGGGTGAATTATTGATGAAAGTTAATTGATTTGTCATTGGTACTTTCAGTGTAGGTTCTGCCATTAAAGAATGCTGCAGGGTAGGTTTGGGAGTACGATGAAGGTGTTGTTCTGTGCTAGTCTCCACAGCTGTTGGTTGATATGTGGTGCTCTGAGGTGTTGCAAGAAGTAAGAGAGGTGACTTATGTGGAGTTTCTAGTATGATTTCTTCAACTTCGTCTTGATTTGGTTGCTGCTCATAAAATGCTGTCCCAAATGGGCTATGTTCTCTGACCTCTGCCCTCAGCCACTGACCATAGATAGTTTGTCTTTTCCCTCCATTTTAGCGTCGTTAAATTGAATATTTTGACAATATGTTGCATAATGGCCCAAGATGCCGCATGAATAACAATAGTGAGACAGACGCTCATATCTAAAGTCAATCTAGATGTTCTTTCCCTCCAATATGATTAGTTTGCCAGATTTCAGCGGTTCTTTTAGATTAAGCTCCACTTGTGCCCTCCCTAATTTAAAAGTTGAACCTTCTTTGTTCTCAATTTTCACCTCCTATACCTTGCCAAGATGTCTAACAGCTTTGGTGATCATACTCTCAATGCATCTTTCCAGAGGAAGCCCGAGAACTTGCACCCAGAACGCACTGGTCGTGAAGTCATAGCAATGGAGAGCCGTATTTGGCACCCAAGGTTTCACAATCACCAGATGGTTTCCAAACAACCAATGGCCATTATCTAATATTCTTTGCCTTTCCCTTCTGAATTGAACTTAAATACATAAAGACCCTCTTCGCGTTGAGAAATTTGTACGTGATCATTGTGCCAAACACACTTTAAAGTATTCTAAAAAGCTTGAAAATTGATAGATGGGTTGGACAGAATTTTACCCACTAAGATTGATTTGCATTCTTGCAACTTCTCTGGTGGTACTTCTTCATCCCAAACTTCCACTTCTTGTTTAGACCAGAGCCGTCCAAGTCTATTGCATAGCACAGCAACGCGGGCATCTTCCTGTTGTTGAGTTTGTCCATAATTAAAAACTGTCGTTAGATAGCAGTTGATTCCACATGCAAAGCTCCGAAGAGGGAGGCGCCGAAGAGAGTTCAATCACTGGGGCCACCCAAAAAAACACTGGGGGATAAAATTGGAGCTCGATAGGTATAATTTGTGAATTGATGGGCGACAAAAGTAACAAGCGAGAAGGGATTGCGGACGGAAGAGAAGTAGGCAGCTACTTCAAGGGTGAGATGGAGATCTCAGCTGGGTATAGACCATATCGAGTTTGGAATGAAATTCTGGGTATTGAGATGAAGGGAATGAGACAGAGGGGATTAGGAAGGGAAACGAGGGTTTAGAGGAAATAGAAAACTACCCAAAGGCAGATAAGAACTCTACATTTCGAGAGAGAGAACTCTACATTTTCGAGAGAGAGCCAAATCAACTTGAGATATGCAAAGCAAAGTCACCACTAGCAAGCATGGATATTCCTAAGGTGTGCTAAGCATGCTTTCAAATCCAATTTTCTACTTTGAGCTACTACTAGCTAAACAATCAACCATAGATTGAAGATATACTTCATCAATTTGCAACTATTATTGATGTAGGACTCCTAGGATGATATTATGAGTTTCAACCATAAAAAATTCGAGAGCCTACCTTGAATTAAAGCAACAATCAAAATTAGAGGACTAGAGGAATTCCGTTGAGAAAGGACTTCCAGCGAGAATCGGAAGTATTCCAACAAGGTGGAGGCTCGATCGGCATAGAGGAATGCTAGAGATGTTGAGGAAACACCGGTGTGGCTTCGGCATGATCAAAGCTAGTTCAAATCGTTGGCAAAGCTTGAGAGAATTTCACCAAAGGCCAGTATCATGACCTTCTTAAAGGTAAACCGCTAAAAGGAAAGCTAATGAATTACTAAGCCAAAGGCTTAGTGCAGACTCTCCCTAACTCATACAAATTGCAACATTGGGGTTTTAATTTAATTTAGTTAGTAGTCACTATTAATATATTACGAGTCAATTAGAAATCTAAGTAAAATGTGAGAGAACATTGTATTTCCAATTAACTTGAGATTCATGATACAAGGACTTGATTACGCTAGATAAATCAATCTAACTATTTTTTGGTACATTTTCTCTTTATTTTAAAAATAATTTGCATGCAATACTGGCCAATTTTAACCTTAAGCCACTAACATATGATATGTGATCATGCGGGTGCACAATAAAAAATTTAACACTCAATAAATCAATGCAGTAAATAAATTGCCAAAAGTGAAAAGAAAAAAATCTCATGCATTAAGCAAAGCATCGCTTCATTGTGATATTGCCCCGATAATACCCCCAATGCTCTGCAAGATTGTTTGTAGAAAATGTATGCATGACCCAAACATGATTTCTAAGTTTTGTTTATGTGATTCTCATGTAAATAATGAGATGCAATTTTAATCTAAGTTATGTCTATGTGATCCTAATTTAACTAATGACATGTCACATGAATCTAAATGCAATCTATATGTAACCTAATTATAATGATAGGAAAAAAATTGAGAATTAATCTAATGTGATTATGGAATGACAGGGCAATGTGATGATGGGGGTAATGATGACATGGCAATAGATGACATGGCAATGAGAGGACGTGCCAATGAAGCAACTAATTTTATATGATATATGCATGTTATTTTTTTCTTTGAAAGTAAAATAGGAAATTGCCTAAAATATATGATTACCTAATTTAAACTAAGAAATAATCTTTATTAAATCATATTTTAAATTAGTTAATTTCCTAATTACCACATGGCTCCAAGATATGCTATCTATCTTACATGCAATGCAATTTTATTTTATTTTTTTGGTATTTTTCATAATATGAAAATGTGTAATTGTTTGAAAGTCCTAAAATTTGTTGTAATTTAGTCCAAAAACTTTTAAAAAGTGCAATTAAGTCTTAAAACTTGTCATAACAATGCAATTAAGCCCAAAAATTTTCGGAAAACACATCAAGTTCTAAAACTTGTAAAATTGGTTCAATCAAGTTCTTATGTTAATTGCACTTTTTAAAGTTTTAGGTTTTAATTGCACTTTTTGAAAATTTTAGGACATGATTGCACTTTTTAATGTTTCAGTTCTTAATTGCATTTTCGTGACAAGTTTTAGGATTTTTAGTTGCTTATCCATATGGAAATTTACTGAGTTAGCAACCTATAATAATCAAAACCAACATAATCAAGTTTTTTCCACAATTCCAAAATAGGACACGAAGGTAATTGGGAATTTGATCTTAAGTCTTAAAAATCGAATTCTCAATTATATACATGATATAATAAGTACATGCCTAAATAAAAATCTTAAACAAATCAAAGTCAGGATCATATCATTCAAATTAAGTGACTTGACATATTTGAATTAGGCATGGTTTGGGAAGTCACCTAAATTAGACTTGATCTAACGATGACCAGACGCAAGGAAATCACAGCCACCGGCGAAAGTTACTGTGAAGCGAGAATGCATGGCTGGCGAGGCTTAGCAAACTCTGAGCAAGGCAAGCAACGGTGAAAACTCAACGCGGCCAGGAAGAGAAACTGAAGGAAACTTGGCAAAGGACTTGCTGGCCTCGTGGAAGTGCCAGAGAAACCTGCAAAGGAAAAATGAAACACCAAGCTTCGTCGGTATGGCTACGGAAGGAGAGGAAGTATGCCGATGCCCGCACAATCGACGATGTGAAACCAAGAGCAGCGACAAGTCAGAATGACGCTGGGATTGATAGAATAATTTGAAGGTGGAAACACTCACAATTTACTCAAGTTGACTCTAATCAAGAGAGCGAATGAGACAAATAAGATTTTTTGTTGTTTCTTTTTCCTTTTCTTAAGAAATTATCACAAGACTTGCATTTATATAGGCTTGTTATATGACTATTACTCTTAAAAGAAATCATTGATGTAAATAAGATTTCAAGGAGATACATTTCTTTAATTTACAAAACATTGAACTAGACATGAAAATATGAATCTAGACGTACATGAACATTCTAGATGCAGGTACGATATTCATGAATTTAGCTTAACTACTAAGAGGGATTGCAAGAATGTTTTGGCTCGTCAAGGTGTGAGGCGTAGTAGTCCAGGACGCTGAGACTCTTCGCCGGACCTGCAACGCATGATGCTCGTTGAGAAGCTGTTGATTCTCGCCAAACACGACTGGATCACCTGGATCTCCGTAAGGGGCTTCAGCTCGGTGACAGGGCACTTTTCGGCGAGATGAAGTCACGACGGTAGAATCTCGCTGAATGGGGCGGACGGTAGATGAGCCTCGCTCTCTTGGTGTGTTTCGTGTTTCGTTTTCTTTCTTTTCACCTCTTTCTTCCTGTTCTGCAATAACCATAAATTACTCTTTCCTTTTCTGTAATGTGTTCCCCTCCTGTCACGCCCACGCCCCTGCATGAGAGTATTTTTTTATTAGTGAGTCCCTTGAGATTGGGTAGCTCCTTCAGCACTGAATATTGCTTTCCCTTTTAAAAATTCAAAGGAGATGCTAATCCACTCATATCAAGAAATTGAAATATTTCTCACTCCTCTTCTTATAGTAGCCGAAACTTCACTATGTACGTCCCTATAGGTTCCAATTCTAGTAATGCAATCATCTCTTGATAACATATGATATTCATCCATGGGGAAAAATGGAAGGCTTTGGCCGAATTTCCTACTTATAGGCTTAGCTCTGAAAATTTAATTAAGTTCCCGGCCTCCTTGCTTAGCTCTGAAAATGTGTTCTCTCGTTGAAACTCTCGTTTTGTCGAGTAGCTCTCTACCACCCATGGTAGTTTCTTCTCTTTCACCTAAACCCTAACCCTCTGTTCCATCCATCTCATCCCATCTGATTATCCCATCTTCATTTCATCACTGTTCTTCTCCGATTCCTGATTTCCCTTGTTTCTAGCCATGTATTTTCTCACCCAATCTTCCCTCCGAATGCTTCTCCATCCATCGCCTGGCCCCGCATCTTCCTCATCAGTATTTCCCCTTCATCGACCCTGCATGCAACACTTTTGAGTTCAGTTTACTGGATTTGTACCTCCTGAAGCTCCCCACCGTTCCACAATTGGCTGATAAGTATGACCACTGTCCTTTGGTTCATGTAATTGCCTCGACTTACCATAAGTATCGCTTGATTTGCCATCGTCCCCACCCATGGAACCTCCTGGCCAGACTCCAGCTTCTCCCAAAGATGCACGACTGGCTGCATTGTGTACTCGTCTTGGACGCCTGTGGGAAAAACAGAGCATTGAAGTCTGTGATGAAGCGCCATCAGTTGACAAATTAGCTAAATGTAAACTCATCCTTGTAGGTAAGGTTCTCACCCAAAATTCAATCAATCTTCCAGCTTTCCAAAGTACTATGCGGCGAGCTTGGCGAGTAGATACTGTTGACATTACACAACCTGAAGCAGGCATATATGTTATGAAGTTCCGAACTGAACCGGAAAAACAGAGAATTCTAGATAATGGGCCATGGCATTTTGGAAATCACCTTGTCCTTCTCAAACCTTGGATTCCTAACACCCCATTGCACTGCTACGACTTCTCTACTTGTGCCTTTTGGGTCCAAGTCTTTGGTCTCCCGTTAGAACGTTGCACAGAGGAACTCATTCGCAAAGCTGTCCGTCATGTTGGTAGGGTTCAAGCGGTTAAAATTGATAGTAAGGACGGTACATCTCTTCATGCTGTCCGCGCAAGGGTTGATCTTAGTCTTCTCGAACCTCTTCAACCAGGCCAACTTCTGCGAGTTGCAGGAACAACTTTCTGGTTAGATTTTCAGTATAAACGCCTCTCACACTACTATTATTCATGTGGTAGACTCGGACATTACGCCATGGGTTGCCCTAAAATCCCCTATGATGAGGCAAATTTCGAAGAAAGGGATAGTATGTATTATGGCCAATGGCTCAGGGCAGAAGTTCGGGAGCACAGCCCTTTTTGGCATACCTTTTATGACTCACCTCAATCCCGTTCTGAAACAGAGGACATTGTTTCGGAGACCCGTATAGTGCCTACGACTGAGCTTCCACCTAAACAACCCCCTGCGAACAAAGGTAAAGAGATTGTTCAGTTTTTAGAAGATGGCCCATCATTTACTGCAGCAGAACCTATAAATTGGCGTCCATTACCTGATCATCACTTTGATGGCCAAGCTCCGACACCTCTGATTCCCGTTTCTAATCCTCATATCATGGCATCTGAAAGCTCAGAGCACTCCCCAAAGACAAAGAAAGTCAGAAGCAGTAAGTTGAGTACCAAGTTAGGCCCAATAAAAAAGGTCAAATGCTACAATTTGTTGAAAGAGGGACTTGATGAATTATACCTCATGGAGACTCCAATCCTTCAAGCTGAAAGCACTCACAGTTGGGCTATGGTGGCTGGCCCTAATAAGCCACCCAAAGACAAATGAAGCTCATAAGCTAGAATTGTCAGGGGTTGGGCAATCCCCTAACAATTCAAGCCCTCAGGGCGTTGGTGGCCCGGGAACAGCCGAATATTCTATTTCTTATGGAAACAAAGAACAGAGAACAGGTACTTAGGAAGCTTCATAATCAACTTACCTACCCAAATGGCCTTCTGGAACAGCCCTTAGGCATAGCAGGGGGCCTTGCGGTGTTTTGGAAAGACCACATTTACCTCACAGTGGATCAACAGACCCCAGACTATGTTGATATGTTTTGTGCGGAGGGGGAGAGTGGACCTATGATGCGCTTGACTTGTCTGCATGCACCGTCAATTTTTCTGCCACGGCAATCCTTATGGTGAGCTCTGAAACTCATCAGCCAGTTTAACACCTTACCTTGGTTGTGCATTGGCGATTTTAATGAGGTTATGTACCCATGGGAAAAACAAGGTAAGCAGTTACCCTCTACTCAGTGAATGCATGTTTTTCGCCAAATGTTAAATGAATGTCTACTTATGGACCTCGAAAGTAAAGGGTGTTCGTTCACATGGTGCAATAATAGAGCTGGGGATGCTTTAATTAAAGAAAGATTAGATCGGGCTTTTTGTACTATGGACTGGCGACTTACCTTTCCAGCAGCTGAAATCTTCGCCCTACCAGCCATCAGATCAGACCACAGTTCACTGCTTTTAACGACAACTGCCATCCCACCTAAGCGACGGAGAAGCTTCATCTTTGAATCTTATTGGCTACAAGAGCCGGAATGCCGTTCTGTAGTATCAGTTGCATGGCAAACTACTCACACTCAGATTTTGGACTTACCTAAGAAGTTAACAAGGGTCTCAACAACCCTCACCAGCTGGAGTCGTTCCAAATTCAAGAACAGCTACCGCCAAATCAATGAACTGCAGCACCAACTTCAGATCCTGACCAACAAAACAAACTCTCATTATGACAAATCCCGGATGGATGCTTTAAAGAATCAAATTCAGCACTTGTGGCAACAAGAAGAACAATACTGGGCAATGCATTCTCGAGTCAAATGGCTAAAATGGGGTGACAAAAACACTAAATTTTTTCACGCTACAACTATACAGAGAAGACAGCGCAACCGAATCAGTATGTTATTAACTGCAGACCAGCAATGGGTTAGAGATCGGGAAACATTACAAGAAATGACGTAGCACTTTTTTCAGAATTTATATTCATCCATGGGTCACCGAGATTATGGCCCAATACTAGCTCAATGCCTAGTAGTGGTGACTGATCCTATGAATGCCTGTCTTACTGCTGCAGTAACTCCCGAGGAAGTTCGCCAAGCAACCTTTCAATTAGGAGCCACAAAAGCACCTAGCCCAGACAGTTTAAATGGTCAGTTCTATCAAGCACACTGGGATATTCTACAAGAGGACATTGTTAGATTTGTTCAAGACTTTTTCCTTTCAGGTGTGCTCAACCCTGCCCTTAATAAGACTTTTCTCACTTTGGTTCCGAAAATCTCTCACCCTGAACAGCTGGACCAATATAGACCAATCAGCCTATGCAACTTTTCCTACAAAATCATTTCGAAGATTTTAGCTAATCGTTTAAAGCCTTTACTCCCAACCCTCATCTCAACAGAGCAGAGTGCCTTTATCAGTGGACGCCAAATCCAGGATAATATCCTATTGGTCCAAGAAGTTCTACATCAAATTTGCATACGGAAACGCAAGCGTAAATTTCAGGGTGTACTCAAAATTGACATGAAAAAAGCCTATGATCGTGTCGAGTGGGACTTTCTACGAGATTATCTATTGAAGATAGGTTTCCATGCAACCTGGGTTCACCTAGTTATGCGGTGTTACCGCTTTGCTTCTATGAGTGTCAAGCTAAATGGTGAACCCCTCCCTCCATTTCCAATGAAGAGAGGGCTCAGGCAGGGCGACCCATTATCCCCATATTTGTTCATTTTAGTGGCGAATGTCCTCTCAACTCTAATACACCAAGCAGTGGACATGGGTAACATTTCTAGCGTTAAACTCAATACCAGGTGCCCTACCCTCTCGTACTTATTTTTTGCTGATGATGCTATCTTTTTTATCGAAGGGAAACTGCTAGAATGTCAGAATCTAGCAAATATATTACATCAATACTGCTGGGCATCGGGACAAGAGATTAATCGTAATAAATCTGGTGTTTTCTTTAGTCGTGCTTGTCCTACTAACCTACAAGAGTCTCTTGCTAGCGAACTTCGAGTTCCCGTGATGAAAAAGACTGGCAAATACCTCAGCATCCCATCAGACTGGGGGAAATCAAAAAAAGAATTGTTTTCCTGGATTTTGGCAAAAGTTAACTCTAAACTCGATGGCTAGAAGGAAAAGTTATTTTCAAAGGGTGGTAAGGAAATCTTGATTAAAGCAGTAGTGCAAGCTATTCCACAGTATGCAATGTCGATTTTTAAAATACCTATATCACTGTGCAAGTCTATAGAACAAAGGGTGGCTAGCTTTTGGTGGCAATCTCAAGGCAACAAGTCAGGTATTCATTGGCAGAATTGGGAATCTCTCAAAGTTCAAAAAGACTCGGGTGATCTTGGTTTCAGGGATCTTATCGCTTTTAACAAAGCTTTGTTGGCTAAACAGGCTTGGCATCTATTTCAACAACCTACCTCTCTATGGAGTAAGATCTTTAAAGGGTTGTATTTCCCCTTCAAAGACTTTGGACATGCGGATAGAGGTGCTCGGCCCTCTTGGGGATGGCAAAGTCTTTTGCTAGGCCGAGATTCTATAACACCTAATCTACAATGGTCAGTAGGCAATGGGCAGAACATTAACATCAGGGAGGATAGATGGCTGTCAACAGACATTATTGGGGGCCCAGCACCTAGGAATGAACCTACTATGGTAGCGGACTTCATCTGTCCAGAACATCAGACATGGAATATTCCTCTGCTTTCTAGTAGTTTTGATGAGCATATAATTGCTGAAATTCTCAAAATTCAGATCAGACCGCACTATACAGAAGATAGACTGATTTGGACAGGACGATTAAATGAAGTGTACACTGTTAAAAATGGATATAACCATATCATATCAGCAGAAAACAGAGTCCTTCATCATCGGCCTTCCCCATCCTTTCAACCCCTTAAACGCCTTTGGACTACTATTTAGCAGGTACCAGTTACTCCCAAACTGCGTATCTTTTTATGGTCATTATGCCAAAATGCTCTAGCCACTGCTGGAAATCTCTACTATCGTCATATTATAGAAGATCCTGTTTGTAAGCTCTGTAGAGACTGTTGCCCAACCCCTGAAACTACTGAACATCTGTTCCTACATTGCCCATGGACAACGAAAGTATGGACTCATGCACAACTACCATGTACTGTTCAACACACTCAGCAACACAGATTTGATGCCTGGCTACTGCATATATTCGAATAGGAGAGGGATTTACAAGTTGCTGCGCAAATAACATATGTTCTGTGGCACATCTGGAAGGCCAGGAACGATTTTGTCTTCCGCCGGAAACCCCCGAACCCATATCACATTGTAGTTGCTGCTCTGGCCCATGCCCGCTCTTATTATTGCTGCCATCAGGCCTTGCTGCAACAAAATCAAAAGAAGCCAGCTTCTCTGCACAACCAGCAAGAAATCCCAAACCAGATCAACAAATCACTCACCAGTGGGTTCGGTGAAGCTTCTTCTCAACCCAGTTCTAGATTGGCAAGAAAGCCTATTCTTCGCCGTCCCCCTTTGGATTTGAGATGGTGCCCTCCGAATCCTGGTGTGGTTAAAATAAATATTGACGCCTCATTCCCTACGGTCATGGATGAAGGTGCTGTCTCTTGTATTTGCCGCGACTCCTCAGGCAATCTGATCGATGGCAGAGTTCAACGAACCCTCTCTGTTTCGCCCCTGCAAGCCGAAAACCATGCTCTCATCTTTGCCCTACGATACCTCATCACTACAGGAAGGAATCGACAGGACCTCCTTCTGGAATCCGACTGTCTCGCTGTGGTTGAAGCGATTCATGAACCAGATCGCACACCATGGGAGCACAGAGCTCTTTTCGCTGAAGCTATGGCTCTGCTCCGTCTCTTCCCAACCCTATGCATCAACCACTGCAGAAGAGAAACCAACGCTGTTGCTGACTGGGCCGCAAAAGCCCATGCCCAAAATCTTCTTCCATCTAACTGGGTCAACTCCCCCTCTCCTGCTTTGTTTGATCTGTTAAGTACTGATGCGTTGAACTGCTGTAATTTTACTGTCTCCTGAATGAAGGTTCCTTTTTACCGACCTAAAAAAAAAAAAAAAAAAAGACCCATTCAATGCCAGGCCAATTAAAATATCACATTGTGGGCTTAATGCTATTAAATGAAAAATGCTTCTAGTTTTTTTTTTTTTATGCAATGAATAACTAAATAGGTCGCCAAAAATTAGGTGTCAATAATCGGCGAGGGTTGACCTTGCCAACCATTGGCGAGGTCCGGTGACCAATGGAGAAAGGAAAAAAAAAAGGAAAGAAAATAGAAAACTTCAGAAAATTTACAAACAATGTAAAAAATTGTCCTAGTTAGTGTTAATTGTGCCACATAAGACGGCTAGAGCTTATTAGACCGCCATGTTAGCTATTTTCAGCCAAAGTTGGCTGGAAAAACTAAATTGGCAAATCGTTAAAACGTTTAGGACTGACTTAACAAATCATCAAAAGATTTAATACTAAATTGACACAATTGAAAGGTTTATGACAATAAATTGTTAAAAGGTTTAGGACTAATTGGCACCATTGAAAGGTTTTGGATTGAATTAATTCCCGTACAATAAGTTTAGGACTTTTGGACAATTTTACCGACAAATTAGACAAGCTCTATTAATTGATTCTATAGCATCTTGTGAAGATAGTTTTTAGTAAAATATTTTAGCATGTAGCATTTGCACTCATTAGAAGTATTGACAATTCTTATGTTCATGACATAGTAGTTTGATGCTACATATAATCGTGTCAATTTTGCTTTCGTAGGCGACATGTTTTTAATCCTATAACATGACATGTTTGACAATTTTTTAAAACAGGTTTTCCAATATATGTTTGTAAAAGTTTCTATATGTACATCGAAATGTCAAACATCAATATGTCAATGTGTGTCGTTGATACCACTAACATGTTGACTTTTTTCACCAAGATTCCCAAGCGTGTTTATGTGGGTTGACACATTATGCGTGAATCTAATCCACGCCCATTTCACATCCTATATCGCAAACAATTCATAAAATTTCGGAGACATTTCAAAAGAAGAGAGACAGCGATGCGGAAAGCTAGAAGTCTGATGTTAGTCTTCCTCAGGAGTACGATTTGCCGTGGAGTGGGATGTTTTACTAGTTTTCAGTATGTGCTAATCACTAATGATGACGCAAGATCTAGTGATCTACCGCAAACTATTTTGCTCGACAAAATTGTTATTATAGAATGAGTATGTGATTAAACTTATTGGAGCTCTAATGATCCTCCTTATTTTCTGGATTTGGCTTTGTTTAGTAAAATTTTGAGCTTTGCAGTGCTTCGATTTGCTTTACGGAAGTTTGTATACTTGTCATGTATCATTTTGAGCAATAAATATAATTTTCCTTCAAACAAAAAAACGTCTTTGCAGCCGCGATGTCTTTTTGCCTGTGAGATTTGGATTCAGCTTGATTAAACCCCTCGGTACTTTGTGGAGAGAATTTCTCTGTTCCGACTCTATTTAGTTGCAGAGAACGAAATTCCTCAAAATAAGGAATTTTAAGAGGCATAAACATGTAATTTATCTTAGAGCAACGGATTCTTCACACTATAGTTTGCACCTCACCGGTTGATGATATTCATCATGATTAATATGTCTAGATACCTGCAAACTCTTTTACACATATGACATGTAATTTTTTTGGGTCCGATCCAGATAAAGAGATTTTGCTAATACTTGCAGTCATAAGTAAACTTACAGTCTCGCAGGCTATAGGAAGAAAAATAATTATGTTGGTTTGTGGACCCACCTGGGAATCAGACCAAGCTGGTGGAATCACGCTAGTTTGTGGACCCACCTAGGAACCAAATCCAAGATCAAGTAGGCTGATTTTCAATTCCACAAACTAATAATCGACCATTATGATCCAATTCCAAGGTGAGAGTCAATTCACCCCAGAACCAATCAACCCTTGTGAGGGCCGCAACACCCTTGCTGGCCAAGCAATTGGGCATGGCCTCTCGCCCAAGGCTAACAAGGCATAGTGCCCTCACCTAGCCTAGATCCAGTGAGGGTGTCGCCACCCTCACTGAGTTTGGTGAGGCCATGATCCCCAAATCAAGCGAGGGCGTTGTGGCTTTGAACCTGGACTGTCGAGGGCATCTGGGCCCTTAGTAAAACAAAGTAAAGAAAAGAAAAAATAATAAAATAATAAAATATTATAAAAAATGTCAATGTTAGTTCCGATTATGCTACGTGGGATAGCCGGCATTATGTTATTATTTCCCCGGACATTCGGCTATTATATAGCCCTGAATGAAGAAGATCTAAATCCACATAGAGCTTGTTCATTGAAAAGAAATTAGATCAAGGAAATAAAATATGTCAATATATCAGAAACGCCGGTGGGCTTGACTATGTGAGAAATAAAATAACAAATTTAGGAATGCTTTTAATTAGAAGAGTGATTAGCAAGAAATAAAATATCATTCAACTTGCTTTTCAGGGATATTTAATAAGCAGAGAATTCCAAGTGAAACTGGGTACTTGCTCTTCCTGAAAGCACCATAATATGTTCATGTTTAGCATTCAATAAATGTATAGGAACAGATGTATGTTGATTTTGGCAAGTGAAGAAACACGTCTATGTCATCCATGCGATCGGCAGATGACAGTAAATTCCACAAACAATCAAAAACTAACATACTACTTCTCTGTGGTCTTGAAATTTCCGCACCAATTTACCAAGTTTAAAATTAGGCGAAAGTTTGTCACCACATACTTCTCTATGTGGTGACAAAGAACTTTTCCGATGGTGGAGCCCAACAAGGATAAGAAAAAGATAAATTATATGAAGTAAATGGAAATTCAATAAAAAAATAATTAAATGAAGGAAATGGAAAGCTTAGAGACACCTCCATAAGAGTGTTATACAACTTCGTACAACAACTTTAGCTTTTCTAACGTTGAACAAGTCAACCAAGGAAATATCGAAGTAATTTACGTCACATGGGATAATTTTTGTATTGCCTGCTTTGAGGTTTATTTAAGTGTTGTATTACTTTTTTGGTCATTATTTTGCTGGAATCATCAAAAGGAGGACTTTCCCGTGCAACAATAATAAAATTTAAGGTTTGATAATTTGCATATGATAATGATAAAATTTAAAAGGAGATGATCATTTTTTATTTGGTTAGATTATTGATATATTCGTAATAGTGTTGATTATTGGGCAAGCAAATTGCTGGTCATATTTTACTTTTTTTTTTTTCCAATGAGATTGAAAATTACCAGCAACTTTAAAATTCCACAAACACTGAGCTTTCAGCTTCTTCTGTCTGATAAGTAAGATAAAAAGGTTAAAAATTAACAATCACATCTCAATGCACTGACCGGGAGCATTCATGATAACTAAAGTTGCTCATCAACGCGTGACCCTGAAATGTAGAATCTCCAAGGGTCTTATCTTATATATATGTATAGGAATTTAACCATCTTCCATGAAGCGGATGAATGAAAACGAAGTTTCATAATCGGTCTTATCTTGTCTTTGACATCCTTTTTGAATTATTTATCCGACAACACGGTAGAATTTTCTGCACAACCAAGGTGGACAGCTGGATGGCCCATCCCCTTTTCAAACCATGATTTGTAGAACACTGCAGAAGCGCTTGAAGTTCCTGCTTTCGATCCAAGAATTTCCCTCCTTTCTTGCTAGGTATCAAATATTAGTTTTAAGAAAGAGGAAGATGCTAAAAAGGAGATACCTCTTCCTGTGATCCAGCCCATTGAAGTAATTTTCAAGCTATTGTAATGCAAATTGCAATTGTTTACCCATTTTCATTTTCTCATCTTGTTTTATGTGGGAACAAGCCCACGTTTCCACTAATTATAGTAGGGAAGATGTACTAGAATTGATTACAAGGCAATATGTATTTCGGGAGATTACATTTTACTTCAACTCCATAGCAAATCCTTTATTGCACTTTTGGACAACTAATTAAGAAGGATAATTACCAACAAAATCCTAAACCTATTATATGAATATTATTTGAATCCAAAACCATTCAATTTGGACAATTAAGTCTTAAACTTTTGGACAATTTGTCAATATAGTCTTTCCGTCTAATTTTGACTAGCAATTGTTGACGTGGACGCTAGTCTACACTAACATCGATGCTTTATTGAATTTTTAGTGACTTTTTCTTTTTCTTCTTTTCTTTTTCTATGGTTTCTCTTTTTCTTGTTTTTTCCTATGTTAATCGCCATGGCTATCGACTGGCCACAAACAAGGGTTAGCCTCGCCCAAGGCCAGCAAAGTCGACCCTCATTAGCCTTGGGCAAGAGTGAGGGCAAACCTTGATCGAGGCCTAGTGATCAGTGGAGGAAGAAAGAAAAAAAAAAAAAAAAAAGACAAAAGAAAACATCAAAAAATTATAAAAATTCAAAAAAAAAAAATTTCACATCAGTGCTAGCTGTGTCTTAAGAAGGTCAACATTCACATCAATGATTGCCGGTCAAAATTACCTAGAATGACTACATTAACAAATTATCAAAAGGTTTATGATTCAATCAAATTAAAACATTTATGATTGAATTTGTATCCATACAATAGAATTTAGGACTTTCCTTTAGTTAAGGTGACTGGACCATCTTATTTTTTTGGATATTTTTCTCTCCTCCTTCCGTTCTCTTGGTCTCCATGCCCTCATTCCTGTTTCTTTTCACAGCCCCTCTCTTTCTGTAACAAACTAGACTTATCAGATCCGAACATGAGTCATTCTTTAATCGCGTCACATCTGAACCCACAAACGGCATGTTTATTACATAGATTAGGCAACATAGCGTGAGGTAACATATTTCTTTAGCTCCAAAAGAATTCTCAACAATCTTTAGAAAATTAATACAAATGACGAAAAATAAGCGAGGACACATTTAATCACTGAGGAAAACCCTCTTGTAAAATAGGAATCACATACGGGAGATGTGTTTGGGGATGGGGATGGGGGGATCACGTGTTCGGGGATTGTTCAACAACCTTGAAACCTCCTTAACGACTCGTTTTACAAGTAGCCCTTCATGCCTGCCAATTGCAAATGAACTTGAAGTAAGCTCTTAGGAGTATAACAAGAAGTTTTCAGTAATAGGATCAAATTAAAATCTGGGTGGAAATGATGAAAGGTACCCATTGGCGATTTTCTCTGTCGCCCATCCTTTGGAGGACCCAACCTCCCTAAGAGCTTGCTCCCACCGCTCGTAAGTATTTGTGTCAACCAATTTCTTATGTCGAAGCATGCACTCTCCAAAAAAATGAGATAAGTTTCGCACATGTGAGGTGCTTACTTTATAGAAAATGGGCAATATCTCTTGCCCCTTTATTCTCTTGGATTCAACCATTTGAGCTAGCTCGTTAAGGCACCAAGGAGAGGAGGCATAATTTTCAGAGATAATTGGAATGGATATCTCGCAGTGATCAATGGCATTGCGAATCTCATGAGCAACATCTTTACCTATGAGGTACGGATCATTATCATTAAAAACTCTGATTCCTGCTGTCACAAGGCTGATGTAGAGGTAAGCGGCAAAGCCAAATCGAGTATCAGGGCCCCGAAAGGCCAAAAACACTTGCCATTTACTCTCTCTTCTTTTCTTCTCCAAAAGGCAACGATGGACTGTGATCCAGCAAGACAAACCAAAGTGATGATGATAAGATGAAGTCGAAAATTTCAGAAGACCACTTTTAAATGCACGAAATCGGCCTAAGTCATAAAACACGTGAACCTTACATGCCTTCACTATGTGGGAAGGCCAAAGCTCTCACTTGATGGGCACAGAATATTTACTAATGGTTGGCGCTTGGCTCAAATGGAATTGGGAGATACCTGATTTTGCGTAATCATTAGACATCAATATAGGAAACATGGGGAGTCGTTCGATCCACGTCGTCTTCAATTCACTCGAGACCTTTGCGACCACCATATTCACTAGCTCTCCTTCATGCCTGCAGACCTCATAGACAAGCTCCATTTCACGAGGAAATCAGATTATAAATGACATGTGAAATTTGATGAACAAGTTTGCACATGCAAAATAAAGTCAGAATCTGACTTAAATATCACGTTAGGATTCCGAACTCAGAAGCCTAACTTATAAGTGGAGGAAACCACTTGTATATAATAATAAAAAAAATAAAAATACCCTGTAAATAAGCGATATGTGATATATGATGCTTTAACATAAGACAATCAAAGTTAGGCGTTTGACTACTTCCTTCCCCTGACTCTGTGATTCTGGTCACTCCCATCCAAGAGAACAAGGGTTTGGATTGAGATTTGTGACAGATATATATTCGTAGATTCCTAAACAATTAAGTGCGTACGTACGTACCCATTAGCAACGGTTTCTGATATCCATCCTTTAATCCTCGCTACAGAAGTCAGCGCTTCCGCCATTCTAGCACTTCTTTTGTGCTGAACTGCATCTCATGTTTACACAGAGCCTCTTGAAAATTACCTCGTTGGCGACCCACATCAACAACATCCACCTTATAGAATATAGGGAAGACTGATTTGCCATGATGTCTGTGGCAATCCATTATCTCCGTGAGCTCACGGAGGCACCATTTACTCTGCGCATACTGTTCGGAGATGATGGGAATTGCGATCCTACAACTCCTAATGGCCCAGAGAATCTCCGGGCCGATCTGCTTGCCAACTGGGAGTGCATCATCATCCCTGAACACGTGAACCCCAGCAGCTACCAGGCTGTTGTAGAGGAAATCGGTGAAGCCAGTTCGAGTGTCTCCACCTCTGAAGCTCAAGAACACATCATAGTTCTGAGGGGCCATGCTTTTCTTCTTTTGCAGGAATCTGTAAGCGCACACGGAGAGATGAGCTAGTGGTAGAACAATCGCCAGGGAATTCATTTTCTTCTTTCTTCGTGACTTGTCTTTTCTCTTTTCGGACCTTAGTATGTCTTCTTTAAATGTTTTCTCTTATTCATGACTTGAACAAGATTCAAGTCGTTTTTGTTTACCCAGAAATTCCAAGGACGTTATAAAGTTGACTATACTTTGAGTTCGTCTTCTTTCAAGATTGAAGTTTTTTTTTTCATCGCTAGCTAATAATATTTCTCTGTAGCGAGGACTAAACTTGATGATCTTGTTTTTATCTGAAGGAAACTCTAAGCATACACCGACAGAAGGGCTAGTGGTAGAACAAATTGCGGAGTCATTTATTTTCTTCTTTGCTCCTTACTTCTTTTATTCTTTGGCATCTAAGTATATCTTCGTTCCATGCTTTCTCTTATTGAAGATGTAAACTTTTCTAATATCATTTGTTCTAAAATTTAAGCAGTTAGATGAATAAATGATTTAATATATACATATTTTAACAATTTCCCCCATGTCTAGGCTTAGACACAAAAGGTACAAAGGTTAGAATCCTATCACTAATATTTTTCACAAGTCTTTTCATATTACCTTTTGGGAATATAAAATGTTATCATCACTCCATCCTTTTGAATCCTCTCCTAGTATTCCCCCCATTACTAATCCTTCAATGGATTTATTCCCTAAAGACCGATAGACTTCGCTCTATTTTTGGAATCTTCTTATTTGGAGTTGTCTTCTCTTAATCATGATGAAGTAGTGGTACCACTTCGATAAATCCATTGCACTATCGATTGATTTTCCACCCTTGGTCATTCCCCCTTCTCCTATTCCCCGTTCCACCTGTGTAAGTCAACCTTTTATTTGACTATGTAATTTCCATTGTTACTCTACCGTTGTTTCTTTTCATGAGCCTCATACATTTAGAGAAACTAGTATTAATCATCTTTGGCAGCAAGCTATCTTAGATAAATTGCAAGCTTTAGACAAATCACATAGATTTGGTTGATTTACCTCTTGAAAAGTCTACTTTTGGTTCTATATAGGTGTATAAGATTAAAACAATGGTACATGGTACTGTTGAACACTATAAAGCATAATTAGTATTAGAAGGTTTTACTCAAAAGAATGGAATTGACAGTGCTCCTATTGCAAATCTTACTTATGTTCAAAGTCTTCTCGGTGTCACCTCTATCAAGGGTTGGTCTCTATTCTAGATGGATGTTAAAAATCCATATCTCAATGGCAATATTACTGAGGAAATTTATATGGAGTCTACTCGTGGAGATACTGATATTTAGTAAAGTGTATCACTTACTTCAAATATTATGTAGATTGAAACAAGCTCATCCTACATTACATTCTAAGTTTAGCTCAACCAAGAAATGTCTTTGCTTTTTATCCAATCCCAATGGCCATGCTCTATTTGTTCCATATATATCTCGTGGGTATATTCTGCTACTATTATATGTGGATGACATGGTCAAAATTGACGATAATCATACCAGCATTACAAAACTACAACAATATCTCAATCAACAATTTAAAATGAAAGATTTTTGATAACTTAGCTATCTTCTAGGCTTGGAGGTTGCTTCAAATTCCTCTAGTTATTGTCGAGCAAGACTCACTAGTAACAAAATTGCTTCAACTCTCACTAAGACTAATGCCAAATTTGATGACAAATATGAGACCCCTCTACCAAATCCTTCAATTTATTGCTAGAAGGTTGGCATTCTTGTATGTCTTCCTATTTCTACATCGCCTATGCAATTCACACTGTGAGTCAGTTCATGATCACGTCATGTACGCTCACTTTGCGTCAATTTTTCCAATTCTTCATTACATCAAGGGTACCTTATTTCATGGCCTTCACTTTTTGTTCACATTACCTTAGAGTTGACAACTAATTTTGATGTTGACAGATCTAGTGACCCTCTTGATCGTCACTTCACTATAGGCTACTGCTTCTTTCTAGGTAACTCACTTATCTTAAAGTGTAATAAGAAACAAACTCTTATCACTCGATCTAGTATGAAAGCGAAATATTGTCGTCTAGCCATTATGCTATTAAAATTACTATGGCTATTAGAAGACACAAGATTCCATCATAATGGTGGAACACTCATTTACTATGACAACTAGAGTGCTATCAAAATAACAAATAATGATGTTTTCCATTAACACATCAAGCTCATTTAAATGGACTGTTGTTCCATACGATATCGTGTGCTCCATGGTACTATTTCTCTTGTCTCCACTTTATCGGTTGATCATACTATTGACGTCTTCACTAAAGTAGATCTGAGTGTTCTTCTACATCATCTTGAGTTTGAAAGATGTTAGAGATATATCTAGAAGATTTTCTATATCTCATTTCTTTAATTGTGTGTGCCCTTTATCGATCTTAATTGATTGTAATTGAAAATATCTTATTACATTATATAGTCATCTTATAATATATTTTTCATTATGGACTCTAAAAAAATTACACAAAACTCTCTCTTCTGCATTATTCCTTATCTCCAAACTTGATGCTTTCAAGATTCCAGACATCGTTTTTGTTTACTCACAAAATACTAAGGCCTCATTGAAATAACGTTGACTTTTCTTATTCGTTTTCTTGAGTATTACAATGGGTGAAGAGAATATTATTGGCAAAAAGAACGCTTCAAGTGCTATAACTTTGGCCAAAGGGACACTTAAGTGCCATAACTTACGAAAGGTATACTTAAGTGCCACATTGAAGAAAAACGGATCACTTGAGTGCCACTCCGGCCAAAGTCCGGCCAAAACACCAACGTGGCGTTTTTCCGGCGACGCGCTCAAAACAACGTCGTTTTGCACACCGACGTGGCCAAAATAGCGTCGTTTAACGTTGACGTGGTAAAAAAAAATTAAAAAATTAATTAAATTAAATTTAAAATTAAATTTAGTTAAAATATTTAAAAATAATAATTTTAAAATTAAATTTAGTTAAAATATTTAAAAATAATAATTTTAAAATTAAATTTAGTTGAAATATTAAAAAAATTAATAATTTTAAATTTTAAATTTAAAAAAAAAAAAAAAAAAAGAGGGGAGGCGGGCGGGGATTAGCCCTCGGCCGCCGCCCCGCCGCCGTTGGGAAGGGCCGGCGACGGCGGGGAGGGTCGGCCAAGGTCGCCGACCCTTGGCCGAGGCCCCGGCAACCCCGGCCGACCGGCGGCGAGGGCTCGCTAGCCCTCGCCGGATTTGGGCGAGGGCCGCGACCCTCCCAGATCTGGGTGAGGGCTCGCGGCCCTCACCCCGATCCGGCGAGGGTCGGTGGCCCTTGGCCCGGCCCAGTGAGGGCCGCCGACCCTCGCCGGATGCAGGTGAGGGCTCGCGAGCCCTCGCCGCCGATCGGCCGGGTCGCCAGCCCAGCCGGGGCTCGCGACCCGGCGGACCCTCCCCGCCGTCGCCGGCCCTTCCGGCGGCGGCGGCAGCGAGGAGCCCTCAACCGCCTCCCCCTTTCCTTTTTTAAAATTTTTTAAAATTATTAATTTTTTAATATTTCAACTGAATTTAATTTTAAAATTATTAATTTAAAATATTTTAACTAAAATTAATTTAAAAATTATTATTTTTAAATATTTTAAATAAATTTAATTTAATTAATTATTATTTTTTATTTTTTTGCCACGTCAGCCCAAAACGACGCCGTTTTAGCCACGTCGGTGTGCAAAATGGTGTCGTTTTAGGTTCGGTTCGCCGGAAAAGTGCCACGTCGATATTTTTGCTGGATTTTGGTCGGATTGGCTCTCAAATGATCCATTTTACCCTAATTTTGGCACTTAAGTGTACCTTTCGTAAATTATGGCACTTAAGTGTCCCTTTGGCCAAAATTAAGACACTCTAGGGGTCCGCACTTCGAATATTATCCTTCCCCTAAAATTTGAGGCTTGTCATAATTTGACTCGTGGTTTGAATTTTCCCTAATCGTTCTGTTAAAATAAAAACAGCATCGAGAAGAGCAACTCGGGCTTAATGTTGGGTCTTACATCGTTCATCCGCCAAAGTCGGCCACTCCTTGCGGTTCTTGCCAAGACTGATGATTATAACAAATGCATGATTAAGATTATTGATTACGTGTTGAAACTTTCGTTTAAATCTCGATCCCCCACTGCTCTAGGGTTTTGATCCATGTATATACACTACTCAATTACTTCACATTCGGCTACTTTTCAAGATGATATAAGTCTTGAATGGAGAAGATCCAACACAGAACTCGCTGAAAAGAAATTAGATCGAGAAAACAGAATATTTCAATACACCACGAACACACCGGCGGGTTTGGCCATGTGAAACAATAAATTAACAAATTCGTGAAAATATTTATAATAAAAGGGTGATTTAGCATGAAAATAAAATATCATTCAACTTGCTTTTGCATGGATATTCCAAGACAAATTGGGTATTTAGCACCATAACGTATGCATGTTTAGCATTCGATACAAAAAGTCGTTTGAGTCTTAAGTTGTAAAGAATATGCCGAGTGGGAAACAGATGTATGTTGATTTTAGCAAGGGAAGTAAACGTGCCTATGTCATCCATGCGATCAGCAGATGACCATAAATTCCACAAATTAAAAGCTGGCATTTATATCTCTATGTTCTTGGAAATTTCGTGAGAAAGGCAACCCACACCAATTCGCTAAGTCTTCATGTGGTGACAAAGAATTTACCGATGGCGGAGGCCAATAATGATATAAAAAAATTGATTAGATGAAGTAAATGGAAATGTAGCAGCGAAGTCCATAGCACATCGTGCAAAGTAAGGCCTGCAAAAGAGTGCTGTACAACTTTGCAGAACAACTTTAGCTTTTCCAAATGTTGAACAAGTCAGTCTACAGAATATCCAGGTAATTAATATGATTGTGATGGTTTTGGAGTGGTGTAATTTGGGGTTATTAAGTGTCGTGTTACTATCTTTCGGTCGATATTTTAGTGAAATCTCTATTATAGGAGGACTTTCTCGTAAAACAAAGGTAAAAATTTAAGAGTTGGTAGTTTACATATAATAATGACAAAATTTAAGAGAAGTTGGTAATCTATAATTTATCGGGTTATTAATAATTTTTTTATAGTGTTGGTAATTCCCTGCCAGTGTACCTGGCAAGCAAATAATTAGTCGTGTTTTTTAATTTTTTTTTCACCAACACGTTTGGAAAATTGCCAGCAACTTCAAATTCCTACCGATACGGAATTTTTTTCGGTTTTTGATTGGACGGGACAGTAGAATTTTCCGCATAACTGAGTTCATGGCCACTGCACAGCACACTCTCTTTTCTGACTATGATTTTGAATTTCTAAATGGCAAGATCACCAGGTTTGTTGAATCAAATCTAACAGAATTTGATGTTTGCGATGTACATATGAAAACTATTACTCGCCTGTTATTTGAATGGGCAAGATAATCAAGATTGACTTGAAACTCGCAGTACTGATATATTTAAAGAGAAGAAGTTCATCTTCACGAGATTGGTTTGTGACTTCGATTCAACTTTCTTGACAGATTCCGAGTGTTATAACTTATCAGAAACTGATTCTTTGATGACTTGGCTTTTGTCTAGAAGATGATCCATCTCATTTTGAGCTACATCGACCAAGTATCATAGTTCGGAAAGGGTGAAGAACCCAAGTTCATGTTTCTTAACTGAGAACTTTTTTTTTATTAATGTAGATCTATTTCATCTTCATCAGTGTCGAAGTCATCTTTGGGTTAAAAGCACTTAATGGACAAACGATACCGCGAAGACATGGGCCTGCAATGGGCACTTGGGATTCTAAGAATGTCGAATCCTTTGTACATTGTCGGCAAGAATTACACAATTCTTTGCTGGGAATTTGGTAATTAGCAATTACATCCTTTATTCTGATTTTAGAGCTATGTATAGTGACTTTAGAAGCGCCTCCTACTCCAATTATATTGCAGCCATTTATATTATATATATTTGGATCCACTAGAGTAAATTTGAATACTTTATTTACTACGTCCAATATAGGCTTATAACCAATCGTATAATGCTGAAGCAAGTTTTCACTATACATGAATGAACTTGACTTGTGGGTGATAATTTTGTGTGTACACTTTTGGACATGCTGACCCTCCTGTTCAGGGAATGAATTGAGTGGGAGTGGAGTTGGTAAAGAAGAGCAGCGAACCAGTATGTGCCTGATACAATTTATCTCAAGAACTTGGTGTTTAGACATTAACAAGAGTTTCAAACCCAAGCCTCTTATCCTCGCACAAGGGGGAAGCTATAATGCACTTTGGTCCAAGGAATACTTGGCCAAGACCCAAAATCCTCTGATGCAATTGCTCTTTTCATCTACAATCCCGGATGGGTGCCTTCTTTAGTTACTTTTTGAGTACTTATAATCATCTTGGATCTTAGGCAGTTTTTCCACTGAGTAGGGGCTGATCAGCACCTCATCGAAAAGACTCGTAATTGGACATATCTTGATGGCATAGTTAAGATATTTAATAAGCTGCGAAACACAATTAAGTGTACTTCAGCTACTTCGGCAGTACCGTGGGTTGGTGAAGCAGGAGGAGCTTTCAACAGCAGCCACAATGGGGTTTCAAGTGCATTCGTGTACAGCTTCTGGTACTTTTCCTGATGCACCGATGAACTGGATGGTCTTGATCTTGTTCTGCAGAAATAGTGATGATACACAGATGCTTTTTGTGTGTGGAAAACAGGCATCTGGATCAGATAAGCATTGCATGTACTTTTGATACGAAAACATATTGCAGACACTTACTGGGATGTGCAAATTATGGTTTCCAAATGCAATTTCCAATGATCCAAATCCTGACTATTACAGGTTATAGTTGAATTCCTCTGACAATCATTAAGTTCCTCTAATTGACATTTTCGAGCTGATTGATGGGGGCATCTCTTCTTCTCTCATGGTTTATTGGCGTGTCCTTGTCGTTAAATCCTTTTCTGGCACTTCTAGTTGAAGGGTGCAATAAATTTGTTTTGGTTACGCCTTCCTCAAAGTCCTCAAACCTACATATTGATGAAATTTTCCGGTACATTTAGAGATCAAGCATACACATAAGCTTAGTTAGTTAGTCAGCACTCCCTTTCTCTGCAGCATGTTATTGAAATAAGACATCTAGAGGCTGATTTCTTCGTTGCAGTGCACTGCTTTGGGTAACGACTCATGGGGAGAAATGTTCTGGGAGGGAGCTACTCCGGATCAAATAAGATCCATGCCTATGCTCATTGTGCAATAGCCTCCGTAAGGTTGTTCTGCATATTAATCAGCTAAAGAACAAGGCATGTCCTTTCGCATTTGCTATCTGATACGAAATACCAATATTGCAGAAAGGGATCACATTAGTGATGATAAACCTGGATGGCTGCTCTAGTTTTGAGGTGATGGATGATGGTAACGGAACAACCGCAGGGCACCACAGACTCTGCTCTCACATAATGAAGGAATTTGGCTTCCGAGAGATCTAAAGGAGAATACCATTTGAGTTACACCACTGAATTTGTATGAAATCAAATATCTGCATGGCTAGACGGTGCTGCTTTATGGTGAGATAATTGCTCTGGAACCTAAATATGTGAATTCATCAAGTTCAATTTTATTTGCTCACATGCCATAGTATGTCATTCCTGCGTGGAATGGATATGAAGATCTTACCGGATTAGTTTCCTACTGAAATTGACTGAAGAAGATTGAAAATGCAATTTTTTCCTTTTCAAATATCTTTTATTCCTAACCGCGTGTCCTACTACAGACCTAATATGCAATCAAATCTTCCTATCTGCGTATCCAAAGAGAAAGCACCACTGTATATCGTAGAACTTAGCAGCAACAAAGGTGTACAAGCAACAGGTCACATTGAGATTGACATGCTAAATCATTGAACAGACCTAATTGTTGCCTTGTCTCTTCCTACAAAAAAGCTTCTTTTGCTTTGCGCCGACAATCACTGTTTAGTTTTAACAAGGACGAAAAACCAAGGAAGGACATGTTCTCTTCCCCTGATCCAGCACATTATAGTATATTTTCAAGCTATGCTAACGGAAATCGCCACTGTTTTCCCATTTTCCATTTGCTCATCTTGTTTTACGCTGGAACAAGCCGATTTTTTAGACTCTGTCATAATAAGGAAGATGTACTCCACTTAAACAGAAAGGCAATCGGTGTTTCGGGAGATCACATTTCAACTCTGTAGCAACTTCTCTATGGCACCTTCAGACGGCTAATTAAGGTGAGTGGACTTTATATTATTTGGACATATTTCTCAAATCCTCTCGTTCCCTTGGTCTACCTGCGCTCATTCACGCTTCTTTTCGCGTCTTCTCTCTATCTGTAACTGACAGACTTGTCGAATCCGAACATTAGACATCTCTTTGTTATGTCACATCTGAAACCAACTACAACATGTTTATTAAACAAATTACACAACATAACATGCGTAACATGTTTCTTAACTCTAAGAGAACTCCTGGCCAGCTTTTAGAAAAAAAATGCAAATGATGAATAACAAATGAGGACACATTTGATCGTCGAGGAAGATCTTCTTGTAAAACAGGGATGATAGACGCCAAAAATGAGTTGTTGGGATGTTCAGTGTGTGGGGATGGGGCAATCACATGTTTGGGGATTGCTCAAGAGCCTCGAAACCTGCTCAACGACCTGTTTCACAAGTACCCCTTCATGCCTGTCAATTGTCCATAAAATTAAAGTAAGCTATAAGTAGTTTAAGAAGTTTCCAGTAATAGAATCAAATTGAGGTTCTGGTACCCATTGGCGATTTTCTCCGATTCCCATCCTTTGGAGGACCCAATGTCCCAAAGATCTCACTCCCGCCGATCATAAGTACTTTGATCAACCACCTCCTTATGGCAATGCATGCACTTTTTTAAACAATGAAGATACACCTCGCATGTCTGAGGGCTTCACTTTATAGAAGATATGCAATATCTCTTGCCCCTTTGTTCTTTTGCATTTGACCATGTGAGCCAGCTCATCGAGGCACCAATAAGAGGAAGCATAGTTTTCAGAGAGAATTGGAATAAATATCTTGTAGTGGTTAATGGCATTGTAAATCTCACGAGTAATATCTTTACCTAAAAGAAACGGATCATCATTGCTAAACACTTTGATTCCAGCAGCCATAAGATTGATGTAGAGGCAAGCAGCAAAGCCGCGTCGAGTATCAAGACCACAAAAGGACTTAACTTCGCTTCTTTTCTTCTCCGAAAAGTAAAGGCATGCTGTGATCCATAAAGACGTCCAAATTAACTTTTGAAAGTCACGAAGTTGGTCTAGGTCAGAAACCACACAAACCATGCATGCTGTTTCTATGTGGGAGTTGAAGGGAGGCCAAACTCTCTCATGATGAACAAAGAGAATACTTACAGATGGTAGGCGCTTGGCTCAACTAGAATGGAAAGATACCTGATCTTATGTGGTAATTAGACATCAAGATAAGAAACATAGGGAGCTGCTCGATCGACACTGTCCTCAATTCACTTGAAACCTTTGCGAGCACCATTTTCAGCAGACGCCCCTCATGCCTGCCCACATATGAATGTGTAAAACCAAAGTTCGGTATGCAGTTTGATTCCTTCCTTCCCCCGCTGGATTGGTCATTCCATTTTTGAATACATACGTACGTAGATACAAACATACCCATTAGCAGTCGTCTGTGATATCCATACTCTAATCCTCACTTCAGAAGTCAGCGCACGCTCCCATTTTAGCACTTCTTTTGAGCTGCACTGCCTGTCATTTTTATCTAGAGCCTTTCCAAAGATGCCACATCGGTCAAGAATATCACCGACGTCAACCTTATAGAGTACAGGGAAGACTGACTTAGGTACTTAGCGTGGCAATTTATAATCTCAGTGAGCCTCGCGGAGGCACGATGCACTCTCCGCATAACTACTGGAAAGGATAGGGATTCCTACGACCCTTGATGGTCCGGAGAAGCTCCGGCTCAATCTGCTTGCCGACCGGGAGCTGACCATCGTCCGAGAAAAAGCGGACCCCAGCATCTACCAGGATGTCTTCACTTGGACCCCAGCATCAGCAGGATGTACATGGATAGACCGACTAGTACCCCAACAATGGCTACAGCGGCTACAATTGCTAAGTCATTGCTCATGCGTGCTCGGCCTCTGCTTTGCCTCCATGCTTCCAACATTCGCACCACAGTGGAAGACAAAGTAGGAGACGTAGCCATTTTTCTCCCTCTCCTCTCTGTTATTGTCGCTTCTGTTGTCTTCTGGCAAATTCCTCCCATTTTCCTTCTTTTGTTTTGTTTTAGCCAGTCCGAAATTGACCGCCCCGTTTTTGCAAATAATGAGGAATTTTCTTGTTATATGCGCGATTCACAGAAAAAAAAAAAAATTGTGCGATTGGATTAGATTTATCCTCATTTACCGTAACAACTGTTTTTTTGTGGTTATATTTTTCTTACTTTATCTTCTCTTTTATCGTGTATTTACAGATCAAATGAAGTATTCTCATTTTCTTATCGTCTATACTCATTTTGTTGTGCATGTCACTAGTTGCCACGTGGTCGGTGCCATAACATTTTGCTGGCTTTACTATCTTCCTATAAAAAATTTCCTCAAGCTATTTAAGTGGCATTCCATTGTTGGTGGAAGCCCAAATCACACTTATGTACTTCACCCATCCCAAACGAACTCCATGGATGAGATCTCCATTGATTTTCCTTTTCCTTAGGGAAAATAGAGTCATCATTCTCCTTGGTACGCCATGTTCTTACATTGTCGTTTAAGCTTCTACTTGTTGACCTTATTCATTACGTATTCCGTCTTTGATTGACTCGGCCGAAAACCTTTTGATTCTAAATATTTTGTTACCATATCATCCGAGACAATGAGAAAAACATAGACGAGTAGGGCAAATTTGTCGCTTGCCCAAGGAAAAACCATTTGACCCGACCGTAAAGAGGGCCGATGCATTATTTTTTTTTTTTTTTCTGGTCCATCTTGATTGAACATTACATTCAAGTTTTCTTTTTTTTTTGGTCGGAATTGAACATTAAATTTTAAACCCCTAAAAAAAAAAAACAAAACAAAACAAAACCGGGAAGAACCGCCCTGAGAATGTCTGCCTCCTTCACGGCCCCTTCAATCCTCCCTCTGCAGCTGCTCAAAGTTCCTCTTTTTCTTTTGTTTTTACTCGATTTCTGCGTGTCCTTTCCCGGAGTATAATTTTGAATTGAGATTGAGGAATTGGCGCTGTTCACTGTTCAGAATCTGAGTGGAATAAGAGGGTGTTGGGTCGACAGATAATTGGGCAAGAAGTTGGAAACTTCGTGGTAAAATCAGGTCCTAGGAAGATATCTTTTGGCAAGGCATGCAAGAGGCTCTTATATCTGGGAGCGATACTTAGAGCAATATGTTGTACATCAATATGTTAATGTGTATAAAGTGTTATGTCGATATCAGTAACACATTTGACTTTTTCCACTAACATTCCCAAATGTTATGACACTCGTGCTTAAGTCTAATCCAAGCCCATTTCCCATCATATATCATAAACAATTTGTGAAAAGGAGGAGAAAGTTCAAAAAGAAGAGAGACACCGGATGCCAAAAACTAGGAGTCCGATGTTAGTCTTCCACAAGACAACCAATGTTACACTTGTAAAAATGCTCATTCGACCTGGAATTTCGGCTTATGGAGTTGGATGACTTACCAGTTTTCTCATCATTAATATATGTTTTGGCAAGAGCTTTCAAGATAATCGGGCAGATTTTGTGTTTCCTTCTATCTTGATATATGTAGAGTGGTACGACAATGCCCTTTTAAAGAAAAAGTTACTCATAATAAATAATATGACTTTGCCCGATCAGCAATTCCTCCAACTATACAATGTATTTATTTAGTTTCACTTTACTTCGGGATGCAACATTGTCCTCTCAGAGTCCAAAACTCCGAAAGTCATAAATGACAGTGTCGAGATTGCCCGAGCAATAGAACTTTCAAATGCAATCGAGAATGCTAGGGCGATTTTAGTCCAAGAGGTCATTCATGGTTGATAGTTAGTCCTCCCCCAAAGCTTGCTTTCATGCTTATAGGCTTAAAGATTCTATTTTCGCACTTCAAATATACATACCTCTGTTACAAAAGGAATGGATAAGATTGTAAAAGGATTGGTCACGATTATGAGGGAAAAGAGCTTTCCCTTAATAGGGAGTGACTGCTCAAAGGGAAGAAATAGGCAAGAGATTTGCCCTGAGGTGAGAGACCCAGCAATATCACCTCCATATTCCCTCCTCTTTGGGAAGAAAAAATTAGAGAGGGGAATTAGGGGCTTCACAATGGTGAAAGAGACACCACGTCAGGGTTTCGACTCTAGTTACCCTCAAGTCGACAAGTATAATAGCCTTCTGCACATAGGGTGAGCAAGCGTGGTTGAAAATCCCATTGCTGGACTAGCCACCTTACGGCAAAGTCTACATAACCAACTGCTCGCTCTAGTACCCTAGTTATGCGGCAAAGTCTATTGATCAAAGGAAAAGAGCTTTCCTATAAGTGGGAGTGATCATATTAAAGGCTATTGATTGATTTTTTTACCTTTTTTTCCCCTTTGTCTGAGGCATCAGCTATTTGTGACGAAATTCTGAAAATGTTTCACCATTTTGTAGGTATAGCGTCAACCTCTGCTGGAAACGATAACTTTGTTGGAAGGATAATTGCTGATGCTATATAAAGGATTGGACATGATAGAGTAATCTCTATCAAGTCATCCGCATCTTCTACTATTCGAAGAAAGAATGAAGGTGGTGATTTTGCTTTAAGTTGGAAATAATATGGAGTTGGATTATTCTCTCCTCGCAAAATGTGGAGAGAATGTTATTCATTTCTTATGCTCTTTCGAGAGCTCTCTATCTTCTAAACTTTGTCTCCTAAAGGGATAAAGTCTTCTAGTTTGATGCATCAACAGATCCTGAGCTCTTTGAATGCATACCCACCTTTTAGTTAAAAATTCCCCTTTATTGTCACACCCCAATCCTCGATCGCATGCCCGTCCCTCACCTGGTTGATTAATAGCGACGTCCTAGGAAGCATTACTGGCTTTTTTTATTTTAATACACATGCGGAAGCATATAATAATCCCCAAACAATAAAACATTTGGAATAGAAAAGTAGGGCCATATTTTTCACATCTAAAAACCATAACCACACTTTTATACAAGACAAACCACATAATATATATTACAATACTATTCACTAAAGGTTGAACTATCACACATCAATTGTCAACCTAGGTTTGCAAATAAAATAAGATTTCAGTCCTCATCTGAATTGTACTCAGAATCCTCCTCTATCCTCTTCTTCATAATCTTCTTCATCCGACTCCTCATCAGGGTCTTCCAACAAGTAATCCTCCTCCGGTTCCTCCTCCCACTTCTTTTCGAGGTACACTTCCTCTTGGTCGACTTCTTCTTTTGGCATGCTCCAGCTGGAGTCTACTGCTAACGACTTTTGAGAGTCATGATCACTCTCGAGCTTAAGGTCTTTTGCATCCACTATTGACCCATCATTATGATCAGCCATCCCTTCCCTGAATGCTTTCTCCAGAACGAACATAGGCACATCACCTTCTAACATGGGACCCTCCCTTACCCATCATGGTATTCACGATACCACGATCGATACTTGTGGGGCCTCAGGGCATCTTTACACACGTCAACTTAGACAATCGACTGAACTAAGACATACTCTAGTCCTTCCGGATGGGGGTGTATCGGGAAGTGGGTCTCTATCTCGGTGACTTCCTCGGGTATACCGAAATGCATAGGATGACGAGGAGGTGGAGGTGCTGCCATTTAGGGACCTGAAATGGTTATACAATAATCATTGAGACAATGTCTCATCGAGTTCTACTCCCTAAGACTCAATTAGTAAACCAATATGCCATACGGGTTGCCTATGCACGCACGGGTTGGAGGACTTACCTTGGCCTTAGATTCCACCTGTAAATCAGTACAGTTCAATAGGCACCCAATCATAATATCACGGATCGATACATCGATCAATCGACCTAGTCGATTACATGTCATCATGATCTCCAAGATAGTATATTTAGTCACCAAGCCACATGCATTCTCTAAGGCGACCTATACGCTAAGGTGATGTACTTAATCACCAAGCCATGTGCATTCTCTAAGGCGACTTGTTCACCAAGGCGACGTACTAATCACCGAGCCCCGTGCATTCTCTAATGCGACATATTCACCAAGGCGATGTACTTATTATCGAGCCACGTGCATTCTCTAACGCGACCTATACACCAAGGTAACGTACTATACACCGAGCCACGGGCTTTTCCAAGTAATGTATATACTCAACTATTCACATGCATTCTCTAATGCGACTTATATGCCAAAGCGACCTCTTTGGTCACCGAGCCACGTCATACAACATTTCTTCTCACTTTTATCATACCCGATAAAATATCGTGCGTGGGCACACGATCGGCCTTAGCCAAAATACCATATTTTTCCTTTCCATAAATCCCACCATTTTATGTATTTCTCCAAAACATTTTTGGCATTATCAACCGATACCCGATTATTTTTCAATTAATAACCAAAATTATTTAATTTAGGAATAAATCCTAAAATCACCAATAAATCAATTTCTCACAAATTAAGGCTTGAATAAATAAACGGACTGCACCATGGTAATCAGCATAAAATTCCGGTCGTCGGCTATCCCTACCTAATTTTCGAAAAATAAATGAATAAATAAATAATTACAAAAATTAATTATTAAATAACAATAAATCCAATTTAGGCCTGTAATGCTTAATTGGAAGCCGAGACAAACCGGGAAAAATCCGAGATTCGTTCAATAAATATTACAAGCTCTCTACTTGCTAATAACTAAGTCTAACCGTCTAACATGCATCATTAAGTCACTAATTTAATTTTTCTAAACTAATCTAACCACCAAATCATGCTCAATTAACACTAATCAATCATTAAGCATTATTAGCAAAATAAGCAATGATTAGTGAGCTAAACTCACCTGTTTAACAATCCGCTCGGATTGAAACATCGGGAACGTCGCGGTTGACGTTTTACTCCAAAGTGAGCCTAGGTTCCGAGGCCCACAAGCACCTCAAAACGGGCTTGAGAAGCCGCTGGAAACCCACTAAAATACTTGCTGGGAATGGCTACAAAACAGAAGGAAAACAAGGTTGAAGTGGCGGCAAGGCTCAAAGATAGACAACGGGATGGTTTCAGGTCCAAACTGGCGACTCCAAGGCTTCCTTAGCCCCTTGCAACGGCTGAACAGGGCCTGAAATGGTGGGAGGAGCTGCTGGACGACATGAGTGAGGCAGGCCATGGGCGGATGATGCACGCCTAGCACGAGCAGCGCACACAGCGGACGGCAAGGAGGCGTGAGGCGGCAATGTCATCCATGCGGTGATGGCTGTAGCTTCTTCTTCCCTACTGATGGAGGTGTCGAACACAACAAAGAGAGGGGAAAATGAAGTGTTTTGGCCGGCCAAGGGAGAAAATGAGGGAGAGAGAGAGATGGAGGGGCCCACTTGGTCCAATTCTTCCACAAAGTTGTCCCTCAAGGCTTGTCCATCAAGCCAATAGCCCATGGCTGAAAATGGGCCACCAATGCACTCCCCACAACCTCTCAAATGGTCCAAAATTGCTAGGGGGAAGGGAGCACACGAATTTTCCATAATCTTGGCTCCAAATGGACACTTGTTCTTTATTAAATCAACATTAATTGGCTTCAATAAAATGAAACAATCCATCATAGATCATCTCGGCATTTTCCCTCACTTCTGGATCCATCTTGCTTTCCAATTTCACGATAAAAAATAATCCTCAGCCTTGTTTGAACAAAAACGGTCATAAACTGACGTTTTCCCAAAAAATCTCGATTTGTAGAAAAATTTTCTGAAACTAATTCGATACTCCTAGAATTTATTGTGACATGAAAATATCTTCAATTTCTAAAATTGAACTTGAATTCGTGGTTAATTTCCATTTAGCGCATTTTTAGCGTGACCTAGGTTACCGGGTAGTTTTCAAATTTTTTTAATGTAAATGACCCGTGGTCGATTTTCTTCAAGTTACAATGAACCCACTTGACACATTGGCGACTCTCGGTTGTCGTGAAGATCTCGAGAATTCAATTACAGACACAAAGTACCAAAACGACAGTAAAATCAAATTAGTGCCGATCGATGAGAATTTTCCAATTTAGTATTCACCCACGATCAGCCACACATCTCAGTCAAACCGACCTATCTCTAGTCTCAAATCGATTTTTAACTGTGCTGTAATGACCTCTAAAGATGAGCACGATCGAGAAGCCGATTCCTGGTCAAATTCTCAAGTTTGTTGTCTTAAAATTCCTTAATGGCTTACCCAAACAGTCTAGTTATCTCGAGAGTGATCAGCTCTGAGAACATCTCTATAGATGTGTCGATGAAATGCTCGATTAATTCAGTAAAAAATAAGGTTGAAAATTTGGGATGTCACATTTATAATGGCTCTACCCTCTGTCATCTCACCATGGAGGTCTAATGATGTAGCTCTTTTTCCTCAAGTTTCTTCCCTTCTTGGATGCAACTTGTCATCTAGAATCTTAGTCAATGGCCCTAGTATCTCTTACCGATCTGCAATGCAGAATATACTAAATATTTAACATTTCTTCTCATTTACATCCTTTCATAGTAATTCTTTACCTACAACATGCTCACTGACACTAAAATCTCAGGTGATCTTAAATTGGCCAATTTGGTCCGACTTTCATATGGGCCAATGGAACCGGTGACATGTTCAGTTTTTTTTTTTTTTTAAACAATTTATTAGTAATATTCAAGATGAAATTGAAAATATTCTTAATAATGAAGGCGTTTTTACAATCAATGAGTTACATGTAACATTATAGGGTTTTACTGAGAGATTTTTCCAATTTGTGGCAAAATTTGATTGGAATGAGCAATTAGTTTTGTGTTTTGATTCGTTCTTGTCATCTTACTCACATGCATGAGTGAAATGAATTGTGACACTCCGGCGTGTCTACATGTGGATGTGAAATTTGAAATGGGAGATAGATGAGGTTTTTTTTTTGCAGTTTTTAAGAAATAAAAATTATAAAAAAAAATTGTTTGGCTAGAGTGGGCAATTCCACACCTAAAATTCGGAACCTAACTGAAATTCACCAATTCCAATTTTATAGAACCAAAAACCAGACCATTGACTCCAAAAATTGCCTAAAACTAGTCCGAACGGTTTCTTTTGCTCACTTCTATATGAACTCCATGGGTTAAATCTCCATCAATTTTCCCATTTTTCTTTCTTTTGCAAAAATGATTGAACCAATGCATCTTGTTTTCTCTGCGGTCCATCTTGATTGAATCGGCGGCTTCTAAACATCAAGTGGGAATAGCGGCCCCCAATGTTAAAGCACCCCTCGAAAAACCCAGGAAGGAACCGCCCCTGAAAATGTCTGCCTCCTTCACAGCATCTTCAATCCTCCCTCAGAAGCTGCTCTTTCCGATAAGTTACTCTTTTTCTTCAGTTTTCCCTCAAATTCTCCATGCCCTTTTACGAATTATACTCTTTAGGTTGAGATTGAAGAATTAGGGCGCCGTTCCCTGTTCAGAATCTGAGTGGAAACAAAAGGTTATTGTGTCTATGGAGGAACCGGCAAAGAGTTGGGAACTTTGTGGTAAGAGTGGGTCCAAAGAGGGTATCTTTCGACGAGGAATGCAGAGAGGCTCTTCCATCTGGGATTGATAAATTGGCTGATGTTGTCTCTTTACTGTCGGACCTAGAGGTGCGTGGATGCTCCTATTTCTTCTTCTGAAATTCCTTGTTTCTGTCATTTTGATTTTGGAGCTATTTGTTCATCTGATTAATTATTTATTATGTGGGGGTCGAGCTGGAATTAGTAGTTTAGACAGAGTGAGAGATATCGTGTTTTTTGCTTATTAGTTGTGAGGGAGCTGGCTGGTCTAATTTTGTGCAACATTTGGAGTTGGGATTTATTTTGATGGCGTATGTACAGAATCATGGTCTTCTAGCTCGAGTTTAGTGTATGAAGTTTTTCTTTTGTCAAGGAGGGGCAATGCTAGATGTTCCGAATTTTTATTCCTACATTTCGAGCTTGGGACCGACCCACACAAAGTCTTTGGTTCTCAATTTTTAGGACCGAGGACCGACCCTATTAAGCTTAGGACCGAGGACCGAACTGATCCAATGGGTTCAGTCCGGTTCCAGGGTCAACCTGAGACCAACTAATGATTTTTTATTTCATTTTTTGTACTCCTTAAAAAAATGATTGAGGACCGAACTAACACAACGGGTTCGGTCCGATTTCAAGGTCAACCCAGGAGTAACCAATAATTTTTTATTTCATTTTTTGTACTCCTTAAAATGGCAACCAAGGACCGTACCAACCGAATGGATTCGATTATGAGCAAGGTCAGCTAAGAAAGGCAAGCAGTGAGAGTCAAGTGGGGTGAGTATCGAACAAAATGAGCATCAAATGTCGAGTAGGGAGCAACAAGACAAGCGAGCATTGAGCAGCGAGCGGCACAAGTGACCCAAAGCGAACGAGACGAGTGTCAAATGGCAAGTGGAGAAGTTTTTTTTTTTTTTTTTCGATTTTAGCAAATTAAAGACTAAGAGGACAAATAAGACAAAAGAGAACAAATACTTGAGGAGAATGTCATAAGGTGCCTTTTTGGACGCTATAAGGACTCCTCATAAAAACATTTTCCTCATTTGTAAATTATGACTATTGACGGCGTAAAAGACATTAAAAACCTAAATTATTAAATAACAATATAAAATTACTTGAATTCCTCACTAAAAAAATGTTTAATGTTACCGACACCGTTTATTTTAAGATTTTCTCTATATGAAAAAAATATTATAAATAATATATTAGATAAATAAATATATAGTTAGGGTTGGTCAGAGTTGGACCGACCTGGAACTCTCAGGACCGAGGATCGACTCGTACAGTGCTGGTCTAAGAATTCTAAGACCAAGGACTGACCCAGTTTTCCTGGGAATCGGACTAGGACCGGCAAGGTTGGGCTGGTCCGTCAGTCCAAGGTTGACCCTGGACCGATGCTCACCCCTAGCTGACTGTCCTGTCTTGCTTTCCAGATTCCATTGTTATTCTTTTCTTCATTTTCTTTTTTGTTGCTTCAGTCCTTATTCTTCTCCACGGACTTGAAGTAATTCGCAGAGTATTCTTATACATCCTATTCATGGAAAATAGTTATTTGATACCGCATGCGCACAAGTGAAGTGTTTTGGTGGGAAATAATTATAGATAGAACGCGGTTCCCTCATTACAAGAAGAAGTTTCTTCAATAAATGGATATTGTACAGTACGATTCATAAGATCTATGCAACTTCGTTTAGGGTATGCTAATCTAGAGGCATGACAAGTGCTTCTCAAATCCTTTTCTGGAAGTACAGCTACTAGCTCATACGTATTTAACATGCATTTGGGGTCAATGTGACATGGTCTATTTACTATTTTCTACAACCCAGCAATATAAATTGCTTCCACAGCATGTCGTGAAAAATACTTCACTGAAATATTTCGGCATTTGGGGATCAATGGGACCTGATTTTGGCCAACAACACCCCTAAGGATTTGTTGAGTAAATAAAGAAGGTAGACGTTACCAACAAATCAGAAACAAAATCAACGCCACGTGATTCGAGCATGAAGAATGAAAGAAAAAGGAAAAAGGAAATATGTCTCGCGTGCTATTGCAACCAAAGACAAAATGATCCAATAGGAAAAAAAAATAAAAAAAAAAAGAAGAAGAAGAAGAAATGCAACAGAAAATTCAAAATTGAGCGGGAGAGGTGCTACCTGGTGCAGTCAGTGCACAAGCGAAGACTCCGGAAAATGTGAATTTACAAATTCGCCCCCTGAACAGTAAAAGGGTCGATCTGGCTTCCTTTACAGAGAGCTTTTAGTCAAAGCAGTTGCGGTGGACTAAAAAGTGCCAGAGGACAATCCTTTGATTTATTTGTTTATCAGTACTGCTGCCGCATACTAGCAATTCTCATTCAAGTTTGAACTCTAAAATGCAATATAAGCTTTCCCTGCATAAAAGGGAGGTACCCAATGCAGTAATTACTCAAACTTCTGTCAACACACGCTTGCCACACCAGCGATATTCTTAAATTACCAAAGACACTTCACAATCATCACACATTTGTGGCTTATTTCACCTCTAATTGCAAGAGTAAATCTCAGTGCCAAAACATATCGAACAAGCATATCCTCAAATTGTTCATTAAATTCCTTGCATAGGGTCACAGGAGAATTATTGTTCAGCAACAAATCCAGGGAAGACCTAACAATAATATTCATAGCTCTGAGAGCAAATATTCCGCATCCAAAGTACCAAAAACAAAGTTGCAACTCAACTGTTGCTAGGCAATGGTCTTTTAAACTAAGAACAAAAAGGAACAAACAGAACAAGTTAGCCTTTGGTGGATCCAGCAAAGTACAGAAAACTGAAGCCTGAAATAATGGGGATGGTCTTCATCACCATGCCCATCTGGTGGTCTTGCAGGACCTACAACTTCGAGCTGTCAAGAAAATGAGACATGTGATCACGATGTTTCTACTTTGGCAAAGGACAAGTTAAACTGGTTAATTTTGCAGTATAGCTAGTTTCTAATACCAAATCCGACAAAAGTTCAATATTTGGGAGATGACAAACTAGACAGGTAAAGTTGTAGATGTCATCTATGATTATAATCCAATACAGTTTCAGTGTTTAGAGGATGCAAGCTACTGGGGTTGTCAGAATTGAACAAACTTTCAATGTCTAAAAAGGTGAAAGTTATGAGCATTTTCTATGACTTGTATGCATAAAAGATTTTGAATTTCTACAGATCAAGATCACCGGGTTTGTCAATTCAAATTAACATAGTTTTGATGTTTCAAATGTAAAGATCAAAACAATTATTCACCTATCAATTGAATGGGCGAAGATAATCAAGATTGACTCGAAACTAGCAGTGCTCTGATATTTAAAGAGATGAAGTTCATCTTCCCAAACCTGTTGGTGACTTCAATTGAAGTTTCTTCATAGAGATGAAGATCGTTAAAGTCATGTGAATTTGTCGGGTACAATAGTAGTAGCTCCTCATTCTATCGTAATTGCTCACATGTCGCATTATGTCATTCCTACGTGTAATGGACGGGACGATGGAACCAGATTGGTTGCCTACTGAAATTGCATGAAAATGAGAAATAATGTACTTTCTTTTTCCTAGTGTCTTGTTCTGCTCCATAAGAAAACTAATACATGGTAAAATAACCCTATTTGCATATCCAAAGAAAAAGTACAATCAAATATTATAGAAATCTCTTTTTAATTGTTGCCTACTCAATTCCTAAGGAAAAGCCCCTCTCAACAACCTTAGCTAGGTATCAAATGGCTTCTTTTCCCATGCGTGCATGATCAGATTTTAGTTTTAAAAAGACAAGAAAGCGAAGATAGGAGATATTATCTTCCAGTGATCCAGCCCATTGTGGTATATTTCAAGTTATGTGAATGCAAATTGCAGCTGTTTCCATTTTAGTTTTCTCATCTTGTTTTGCGCTGGAACGAGCTCGATTAGTTTGAGTAAGGAAGATGTACTTGACTTAATTAGATGTCAATCTGCATTTCGGGGATCACATTTTACTTCCACTCGATAGCAACTCCTTTGTGGCACCTTCAGATAACTAATTAAGGTGACTTGGACCTTTTATTGTTTGGACAATTTTCTCTCCGTCTTTCATTCCCTTGGTCTCCCTGCTCTCATTTACGCTTCTTTCTATGTATTCTCTCTATTTGTAACAGAATAGACTTGTAAATCCGAACATAAGACATCCATTAACCATGTTGCATCTGAATCCAAAAGAATTTCTCACCATTCTTTAGAAAATTAATGCAAATGATCAACAATAAATGATGACATGTTTGATGGTCTCAGAAAATCCTCTTGTAAAATAGGAAACACGAGTGATAAAAATGAGGTGTTACTTACACCAAGAATGAGTCAATATCCAGTGGATGGAGATGGCCATCTTGTGTTTGGGGATTCTTCAACAACCTCAAAACCTCCTCGACGACCTATTTCACAAGTACCGCTTCATGCCTGCCAATTGCTAAACAAAATTAAGTGAGCTCTGAGTAGTATAAGAAGTTTCCAGTAACAGGACCAAATTAAGATTTTTTTGTGAATGATGAAACTAAGTACCCATTGGCAATTTTCTCCGATTCCCATCCTTTAAAGGACCCAACCTCCTTGAGAGCGTGCTTCCATTGCTCAGAACAATCTCTGCCAAAACGCTCCTCATGTATAAAAAAATTTGATTCAAATGAAAGGGATAAATTTCGAACATCTGATGGATTCACTTTGTAGAAGATGGGCAATATCTTTTGCCCCTTTGTTTTCTTGCATATAACCATGGATTCTAACTCACGGAGGCACCACTGAGAGGAGGTAAAATTTGGAGAGAGAATTGGAATTGATATCTTGCAGTGCTCGATGGCATTTATAAGCTCATCACTAAAGACTTTACCAACTATGGACATATCACCATCATAAAACACACTGATTTTTGCAGCCACAAGGCTGATGTATAGGTATGCAGCAAAGCCGTATCGAGTATCACAGCCACGAAAGGCCAAGAACACTTGGCATTGACGCAGTCTTCCTTTCTCCTTCAAATAGTGATGATACACTGTGATCCAGTAAGACACACCAAGGGAGATGATGAGATGCAGCCCATACGAATCATATGAAAATCTTAAAAGACCAGGTAACTTTTAAAAGCCACGAGATCGGTAGTCATAAACCATGCGAACCTTACGACTTTATGTGGAGTTGAGGAGGCCAAAGCTCTCAGATGATGAACACAGAATACTTACATGATCTTATGTGGTGATTAGACATCAATATAGGAAACAAGGGGAGCCGTTCGATCCACGTTGGCTTCAATTCATTCAAAACCCTTGCGACCACAATTTTCACCAGCTCTCCTTCATTCCTGTCCACCACATGTGTGTAAATCAAAGTTAGTCGTATAGCCTTCCTTCCCCTGACTCTGCGATTCCGCATCATCCAGTCCGATCTAAGAGCATAGGGGTTCGATTCGTAGATTCGTAAATGCATACACATACATACATACATACATACATACATACATACATACCCATTAGCAATGGTTTGTGATATCCATCCTCTAATATACGTTACATCACGCAGCGCTTTCTCCCATTTCGTCACGTCTTCTCGCCTGCCCTGTATCTCCGGTTTCAATAGAGCCTCTCCAAAGTTATCGTGTAGGCGACGTATATCAACAACATCCACCTTATAGAATATAGGGAAGACTAAAAACTCAGCCTCTCGTCTTGTCGAGTTTTCTCTCTATCAGCCGGGTAGAGTTCTTCTTCTCTGTTAAACCCTTTTATTCCTCAGTTTCGAGCATCTTACAGTAGCCATGCGAACTGCAATTCTTCATCATCTTAATCTATACTTTTCCTTCCTAGGTTATAATCAGCAAACCCACCTTCATCACCTTCACCTTCTATCCCTTCAGTGTCCTTTCTGCTGATTTTCTTTCCTCCTCCTTTGCGGTTTTTCCGTTTTTCCTTTTGCATGTCGACATTTTCTTTGTTCATGCCCTTCATCTGTTAAGGCGACACCACATATCATTAATGGCTTGCAAAGATGATCCCAATGCATCTCGAGTTTCTGCACTCTGTCAAAAATTGGGCCGATTATGTACAAAAAAAGAAATTGAAGAATGGCAAGTCAAACCCACACCTGACGCAGTCGAGGAGTGCAAGCTACTGTTAATTGGTAAAGTTCCCTCCAACCCTTCCTTTAATTTCCAAGCTTTCCAGTCGGTCTTGAAGAGGGCGTGGAGGTCCGACCAAGTGGACATCCTGTAGAGAGAAGCGGGAATTTATTTAGCAAAATTTAGGTCTCAAGCTAAAAAACAGAGAATCCTCGACACTGGACCTTGGGAATTCTCGGGACATCTTATAAATTTTAAACCTTGGGTAGCCAACACCCCTCTTCACTGTTATGACTTCTCTACCTGTGCATTCTGGGTCCAGGTAATCGGTCCGCCTTTAAAATGTTGTACATATGATATAATCCGTAAGGCAATAAGTACGGTAGGTGCTGTTCTGCAAGTGAAGTCTGACTTTGTCACTGGTTCCACCCTGAGAGCAGGCCGAGCTAGAGTCGAGCTGGATTTATCTGAACCTTTGAAGGTGGGCAGACTAATTAAATTCAAAAATAAATCTCTGTGGTTGGAATTTCGGTATGAACGGTTACCTCATTACTGTTACTCTTATGGCCGATTAGGCCATTACACTGACTCTTGCCCGACAATCCCTTTTGAGGAGAATATGATGACAGATGCTAGGAAAACTCCTTATGGTCCCTAGTTAAAAGCTGAAGTTCAGCAATACAGCCCTTACTAGAAATTTTACTACGAACAATCAATTATGGAGGAGGAGTGGGAGGAAACCATACCTGAAACGCCTCCCACTAATGTTCACCCTCTCCCTCTTCTACCACCACCTACCCCCAAAGCAACCACTTCTCCACAGAAAGCTACTTCCATCAAACCAAAGGGTAGTAATGATATCTTGCGCTTAGCTCCTTCGGCGCAACACAATCTCACTATTGCTCTAATTCCAGTGTCAGAGAAGCTTAAAGGAGTGCAACTGCCGACATCAGTACCTCAAGCAAAAAAAGGCAAAAGTGCTCGTTAGAATATCAAAATCGGCCCTGCTAAGAAACCAAGACGCTATACTCCATATGACCTACCTGGAGGGCAACTGGGAGCTTATGATGATTCGCTCTTGTTGGATATGCCAATTGTCGAGGCGGCTGAAGATAGTTTGTGGGCGACGGTGGCTAGCCCTAAACAACCCCCGGTTCAAAGATGAAAATTCTCGGTTGGGCCGTCGGGGTTTGGGCAATCCCGACAGTCCAAGCATTAAAAGCCCTAATGGCTAAAGAAAAGCCTGACTTGTTATTTTTTATGGAAACGAAGAATGGTGACGAAGTTCTTCTTCGCCTGAAACGTTCCTTACATTTTGTACATCACCAACTGTTCAGCCCAGTTGGCTCTGCAGGTGGCTTAGCCCTTTTTTGGAATGCTGGATTCAAGTTGACTGACTTCTCCTCCAATCCTCATCTTTTTTTACTTTATTTGCCTGGATACCTTGGAAGACAGATTTATGCGGATTACTTGTCTTCATGCACCTGCAGTTTTACACGACCGTCAGCATCTTTGGCATACTCTGCGATAGTTTGGAAGTTATAATGCCTTACCTTGGGTGTGCCTCGGCGATTTTAATGAAATTCTTCACCGTTGGGAGAAAATGGGATCTCAGCCTGCTGACTCTTATCGTCTCTCTTCTTTTTGAGATGTCCTTAACGATTGCTGCTTGATGGATCTCCCTTCTCATGGATGTGCTTTCACTTGGTCCAATAACCGAGATGGGGATGCCTTAGTGAAGGAGCGGCTTGATCGAGCTGTATGCACTACTGAGTGGCGTGTCATTTTCCCGAATGCTCAAGTGCTTGCTTTCCCTGCAGTAGGATCAGATCATAGTCCACTTGTATTAGATACAAAACCCTGTTCGGGTCGACGAAAGAGGCATTTTACCTTTGAAGCTTTCTGGAATCAGGATCCTGGCTGTCGCTCAGTCGTTGAAACCTATTGGCACTCTGTTTCGAGGCAGGACTCTCCTCTCCCAGCCAAGCTTCGCGCAGTTGCTCCTGCCTTATCCACTTGGAGCCGCAAGAATTTCTCCCATAACAGGCAACAAGCAATGGAATTAGAGCACCAGTTACAAATTTTGACAAATCAGCACCCTACTTTATTGAATCATTCACGGCAACAAATTTTAAAAACAGAACTTCAGAAAGTATGGTAGTGGGAAGAGCAATTTTGGGCGATGCGATCTCGGATAAACTGGTTAAAGTGGGGAGATTGCAATACTAGATTTTTTCATGCCACAACAATTCAACGAAGACAACGTAATCATATTACCGTATTGCGGGATGAACATCAGCAATGGGTTCGGGATCCTGGACAGCTCAAAGAAATGACCACTACTTATTTCTTACAGCTCTATACCACTTCAGGCCCTCGCTGTTATGCACAGATTTTACAACAGTGTCCACAGGTGGTTAATGCAGAAATGAATGCAACACTCCTCACTCAACCCACACTTGAAGAAGTTAAAGAGGCTACATTTCAATTAGGTGCTTCAAAAGCACCAGGTCCTGATGGTTTAAATGGAATATTTTATCAATCTCATTGGGAAGTTCTTAAAGTGGACATTTATAGAGCAGTTCAGCAATTTTTTAATTCTGGATCATTACCTTTAGCTTTAAATCGAACTGCTATCACTTTGATCCCCAAAACCCCAAACCCAAAAAGCTTGGATCAGTATCGTCCTATTAACTTGTGCAACTATGCCTATAAGATTTTCTCTAAAGTGCTTGCTAATAGGTTAAAACCCCTGCTGCCTACGTTAATTACTGAGGAACAAAGTGCTTTTGTTGCCAGAAGACAGATTTAGGACAATGTTCTCATTGTACAGGAAGTTATTCATTAGCTTAAGACTAGAAAAATGAAGCGTCATTTTAAAGCGGTTCTTAAGTTAGATATGCAGAAAGCGTATGACCGTGTCGAATGGGATTTTCTTGAAGATTATTTACTTCGATTAGGCTTTCATTCTCATTGGGTCCACCTAATTATGCAGTGCATCTCAACAACATCTTTGTCTGTCAAAATGAATGGTGAGTATTTACTGAGTTTTCATCCCACACGAGGGCTTCGACGGGGTGATCCTTTATCCCCTTACTTGTTTATTCTTATAGCCAATCTCTTATCCTTCCTAATCAGGAATGCTTTGGAAATGGGCTTACTCAAAGGCATTAAGTTGAATCACTGGTGTCCTACTTTATCACATTTATTTTTTGCTGATGATGCTGTGTTCTTTCTTGATGGTACCTTGCTGGAGTGTTAGAATCTATCTAATATTTTAAACCAGTATTGTCTGGCTACTGGAAAGACTATCAATCGAAACAAATCTGGAATATTCTTCAGTCCATCTTGTCCTATGTCTCTCCAGGAAAATTTGGCTTGTGAATTAAGGGTACCTGTTTTACAGCGATGTGGGAAGTATTTAGGGATACCTACTGATTGGGAAGATCTAAAAGGGATATGTTTTCTTGGCTGTTGAGTAGAGTTCAATCAAAATTAGAAGGGTGGAAGGAGAAACTAATATCTAAGGGAGGGAAGGAAGTTCTGCTTAAGACTGTGATTCAATCTATTCTGCAATACGCCATGTCTGTTTTTAAGATTCCTATTTCATTATGCAAAGTTATTGAAAAACGAATGGCTAAGTTTTGGTGGAGCAATGATACAAGCAAGTCTGGAATACATTGGCAGAGTTGGAGAGTACTACAGAACCGAAAGGAAGTAGGGGGTTTGGGCTTCAGAGATTTGATTAGTTTTAATCAAGCCATGCTTGGCAAGCAAGTATGGCGTCTTATTCATCAACCTTTATCTTTATGGGGTAAGTTTTTTAGAGGTTTATATTTTCATTCCTCCACTTTTTTTAAAGCTGTCAAGGGCTCTCGCCCATCATGGGGCTGGCAGAGTCTCTTGAGTAGGAGGGATGCTATTTTACCCAATGTTAGTTGGTCAGTAGGGGATGGAAAATGCATCAACATTAGAGAAGATAGATGGCTACCTATGGGCATTCTAGGTGGACCAAAAGCCCCAGAAGAACCTCTTCTAGTAGCTGATCTTATTGATCAATCTACTAGCTCATGGAAGATAGATTTATTGCATAAATTTTTCGACTTGCCCATCATTCAACAGATCACAGACATCTAGATCAGACCTAACTTCACTACAGATGCACTTATATGGACAGCTACTAAACAAGGCACATTTACAGTCAAATCAGCATGTCATGCAATCACTCAGACAAAATCATGTATTCCAACTTCTGGTGCTTCTACATCGTACCAAATTCCTACCTGGCTTTGGCGCAACCTCTGGAAGATGCCTGCAACTCCCAAGATCCGTAACTTTCTTTGGTCCATTTGCAGCAACTCCTTAGCAACGAGAGACAACCTGCATCAAAGACATATTATAGAAAGCCCCTGCTGCTCACTATGTAAAAAACAAGTTCCAGAAACTTTAGAACATCTGTTCTTACTCTGTTCGTGGACTAATCGGGTGTGGACACACTCCCAGATCGGGATCTCAATCATCCCCAACAATATTTAGCGTCTGGACTCATGGATTGTGTCCACGGTAGGAGATGGAAATCGATTACCTCGACTGGCGCTTATCTCTAATGTTCTATGGCAAATCTGGCGAGCCCAGAACGGCTTCCTTTTCAGAGGAACTTTTCCCGATCCGATTCAGGTTGCAGAAGTGGCACTGACTCACACCCAGGTAGATCGGTTGTCTGTGGCCTCCTGCACGCAACAAGAGCTTTCCGTAAAAAATAAGGCTCATCTCTGGCATCCCCTAGATCTCGGGGTTCTGAAGGTTAATATAGATGGATCGTATCAACAGGGAAGCAATCACAGCAATATAGCTTGTATTTGCAGGGATCACCAGGGCCGACTTACAGATGGTTTCTCCACAGGTGTTGCTGCGTTCTCTGCTATGCAGGTCGAGATCCAAGCCCTGTCCTTCTCGATCTGACATCTTCTACAACAGGGGCTCCAAAATGCAAAGCTCCTCGTGGAATCTGATAATCTCACCCTGGTGGAAATGTTGAATCGCCGGATACCGCCGCCATGGACGGATCGCGCTCTCTTCTCCGAGGCAGCCTTCCTGTTAACCCTATTCTGTCGAAGGGAAGCAAACGCGGCAGCCGACTGGGCCTGTAAGGCTCATAATAGTACTCGTATGACTTGTAATTGGGCCCTTCTTACGCCCCCTCCTCTCTTGAACCTGTTATGCGCGGATGCTATAGCAGCTAGTTGTATGGGTTACTCGTATTAATATAATATGGGTTTCCATTAAAAAAAAAAAAAGAATATAGGGAACACTAATGTGTCATGCTTTACAGAGCAATTCATAATCTCGGTGAGCTCACGAAGGCACCAATTACTCTCGAAATACTGTTCAGAAATGATGGGGATCGCAATCCTGCAACTTCTGATGGCCTGGAGGAGCTCCAGCTCTATCTCTTCGCCGATTGGGAGCGCGTCGTCGTCCCTGAACACGTGAACCCCAGCAGCCACAAGGCTGCTGTAGAGGAAATCGACAAAGCCGGTGCGAGTGTCTGGGCCTCTGAAATTCAAAACACATCGTAGTTCCGAGGGGCCGCGCATCTTTTCCTCTGCAGGGCTTTGTAGGCGTACACGGACAGAGGGACTAGTGGTGGAACAGCCGCTAAGCCATACAATGCTTTTCTCTTATTCATTTTCTTCTCTCTTTTCGGATCTAGGTATGCCTTCTTTGAATGCTCTCGCCCGGGATCTGAGTTTTTGTTTACCCACAAATCCCGAAGGCCTCATTGTGAGAACGTTGACTATATTGCACGTATTTGTTTTTTCTTTGAATTTGTCTTCTGTGTTGGAGTCAACACCTAATATGAAAACAAGAATACGCAAGCATAAAGAAAGCAAAGAAATAATTCTCAACTACACGTGAGAATTCTAGAGAAAGTCTACAAGAAGAAGAAAAAGGAAGTCCATTCTCCGTGGAGTCGGTTACTGGACATGCAGCCCACAATTGTTGACAAATTGGTGAAAGAAAGGCAAAAGTATATCTCAAGAACCGAAGCTTGGTACGATGGGACAATTAAGTGCAAAAAGTTAAGAAAGTGATAATTAAGTGTTATTTAAAAAAAAATGGACATTTGAGTGTCTCATCCAGTGAATCCACTGAAAATCTTATGTGGCAATTTTTTTATTAATTTTACTCATCTACGTGGTTCGCTAGAGAACTGACTCGACAAAGAAAATGACGTCATTTTTGGCACAGATTTGAATTTTAATATTAAATTAATTAATTTTTTTTTTTTAAAGAAGGAAGAAGATAAACAATTGCAGGCGGCGGTTGAGGGCTCAACCCTTGTTGCCGCCACCTCCTTGCCTTTGTTGGGAAGGGCCAGCGACGATGGGGGGAGGGCTGGCCAGGGTCACCGGCCCCTCCGAAGGCAAGGGCTCGCAGTCTAGGGCGAGTGTCATGGCCCTCCCCCAAATCCGAGGAGGGTCGACGGCCCTCACCCGACTAGGCCAAGGGCCACCACCCGCTAGGGGATCTGGGCAAGGGCTTGCGGTTACTCACCTCCAGTCAGCCGAGGTCACCGGCCCCTAGCCCGGCAACCCCAGCCGACCCTCATCACCTACAATCTCCATCTCTCTCTCTCTCTCTCTCTCTCTCTCTCTCTCTCTCTCTCTCTCTGTTTTTAAATAAATTTAGTTTTAAATTTAATTTAATTAACTTTTATAGTAATTATTTATCCACGTCAGAAGCAAAATGACTTCGTTTTGCACTTGACTTGTCGAAAGATTGTCACGTCAGTATTTTGGCCAAATTCTCTCACCGTTAGCACTTAAGTGATCTATTTTGTTCCAATTTTGGCGCTTAAATGTCACTCTTCTAACTTTTAGCATTTAAGTGTCCCTCCATGCTAAGTTTTGGCACTCTAGGTGTCCAGCACTCATGAAAGAAAAAGTCAAAAGAACAAACAAAGCGAAGTTCAACTTGGACTTTGGCTTGGGATGAAAAAGTTGCGGCTGTTCTCAGTTCACACTGAAATCAGCAATCTTCAAGAAGTGGTGAAAAACTCAGCCTATAAATAAGGCAATCAATGAAGCATTTGAAGACAGGTCAAAAGGCCTCAAAGAGAGGCTTAACAGCCTGAAGCCACTACAAGCAAAATAGAGAGACTTAGGCATGCCTCAAGGCGACAGAGGCAACGCAGCCTCAAGTCAAGGCGAAGAGCCTTAGGCCAAAGAGGAAGCCAACAAGTGCATAAGTGAACTTCAAGAGAGAGCCACTACAGCCTTAGTAGCTCTGTGTGAGCGAGTTATCCCTCCATGGTCAAGAAGGGAAGATAGAATAGCTAAGTGTATTCGCTTGAATCAGCTAGTTTGTTTTGAGTCTTTTGAGTATATAGTGTGGTAAGAGAGAGACTATATGGTAATAGTTGTATAAGAGTGAGACAATATTTGAGTGTTATACTTGTGCTGCAATTTAGTATAACGAGTATGTTTTGAATTGTCTATTACAATTCTCTAGTGGAACCATCCTGCTAGGGGTATTAGAGCAAAAGGTCACATACCCAACATTCTGGACTATTCAAAGGGTGAACAATATATTATTGTTCCAATAAAATATGAGGCTTATTGTAATTTGACTATAGATTAAAAGATACAATGGCGATTACACACTCGAGTAACTCAAACACTCTCATTATTTCTCAAGCTCCAACTACACTCAATAACTCACGCAATGTTTAGCCTCAATAATTCATCATTAAATAATCTCTCAACTTTATGAAGGAATTATGTACAAATTCTTGCCACATGCATTTAATCGACTTGAATATTAAAAATTTCTTGGTGTAAATCACACAAAGCCAATGGAGAAATCCATGGTAAGCACTCATGAAACGGCGCTTCAGACCTCACGTATAAAGTCGTTGCTTTAAAGTTTCATTAACTGCACGAAGACCCACACTGCCGATCACATGTTAGATTCTCTAGAGGTTCTAAATGTTCTATGTTTTCATTAGTCTCCTTCTATGCCCATTTGAGTACTTTTCGATCCCTTCTAACTTCGTCTACACATCTTGCTCATATGTCCTCACTAAAGCATATGAAAATCTTCAATTTGACATGATGAACCCACCGTGAACAACATTCTCTCATCTTATCCCCGAATAAATAACACCGATTTTTCTTGGATATATTCATTTCCAGTTTTTTTTTTTTTTTGTGGGTGTAATTATTAATCAAACTAACGCATTCTCATGTCCATCATCGACGCTCGTTTTGTGTGCATGTCACAATACATTTTCCTCGTAATTCGTGCTGTAAGGCTTCATTGGCCTTGTTGTCATCCTATAAAAATTTTCCTTCGACTAATTAAATGGCATTCCATAATTGCCCAAAGCCCCAACGACACTTCTCTATTTCACCCATCCAGACCATACTCCATAGGTGAGATCTCCGGCGCTTTCCCTTTGATATATATATATCATATAGTATTTAACTCTACTTGGTGATAAATAAAGCATCTGTACTTTTTTTTATTTTGATCTCTCGGAGATTTTATAAAATGGGCTTTCTAGAGACCCTCCTCCCGACCTAACATAAACACGGTAGCAAAAAGAGGTAACACAAAAGTGTGTAAACTATAAAAATGAGTCAAAGTGAATTGTTTCACACTAGCACTTCCACGTAATAACTCTACTAAAGAGGATCCTATTGCAGGAATAGCTTCTAGTACACTTGTTACAATTTTGACTGCCCAATAACCAATTTGATCCCAAGGTAAGGAATAACCAATTACACCAAAGGATGCAGTCAATACAACCAAAACCACACCTATAACCCAAGTTAATTCATGAGGTTTTTTAAAACCACCAGGGAGATGCACACGAAATACGTGCAGGATTATCATTAGGACTATCATACTTGCCGACCATTGATGAATTGATCAAATAAACCAACCAAAGTTAGCTTCAATCATTATGTATTGAATAGAAGCAAAAGCCTCAATGCATGATAAGCAAATGTAAATCTTGTAAGAGACCTCAAATTCAAAGTCCATTCGATGACCTTTTCTCACAACTGAAAGACAAACACAATATGCTTCACCAAAAAAAAAAAAAAAACACAATGCATTTGGTAACATTTTTGTTTTGAAGAACTATTTTTTTTAAATAGTTTTTTTCTATTTCTATTCCGTAAAATAGTTTTTTAGTAAGACAACGCATTTGGTAACTACACAAAATTTTTATTCCTGGAATAGAAAAAAATAGGAGTGTTTGATGCAACCCACAATTTTATTTTATTTTTTTGTGCCATAGAATTTTTATTTATTTTTTAATAAATTTGTTATGTTTTTTTTTGCTTGTGAAGTTCATAGATTTTTGACCTTGCAAAGATTGTCAATCATCTATAGAGAAACCTCACTGAGCTTTGAGAATTTGTACATGAATTGGACAGTGCTATAATACTAGTAAAGTTGACTTGAAGGCAGATGGCATTTGATGGCATATTTACACAATCAATCCCAAATCTATAATACAAATTCCAATTAAGTCATAAATTTTTTAATTGAACCAATGCACTACTCTACCTTTGAATGATAATGCAATCAAGTCCTTCTGACTAAGTTACCCCTAGAATTATTACATGGCTGTCCAGCCACCCGCGACCGTCCTACAAGTTACGGCTGGCAATTTAACGTGGACAATTTTAGACAAATCGATGCCATTTTGCTTAGAATCAGTTTCATTTCGTCTAAGTTAATTATACACTGAACCAAAAGCAAAATTCCCAAAACTAAGCAAATATTTAAGATGTGGTTTGCTACGAATGTCGAAAACCATGACAAATTAAGCTTGATTATGTTAGGAACACGGATATATGAAGAGAAAAAAATAGAGAAGAAAACAAGAGAGAATTTTTATGAGGAAAACCCTTCCCAAAATCGGAAAAAGGGAAAAACTATGGTGCTACACTAGCCAATCTTCCACTATCAATATTAGTGTTACAAGCTATAGGGTTACAAGCTTCACTATTATAACTATAAAAGGCATTGCTCTCTATATAGTAGGAATCTAGGGCATAGATAATTAAAATGGAAATTACATGTATGCCATTAGCAATAATAAAATCCCCGTTGCCTACTTTAACATTATAGGATGGGTGACCTATTGGAAAGTGTATGTCTAAAATAAATTGTTTCTATGCTTAAATATTATTTTCTTCTATCATATTCCACAACTCCATCAATCTTCCACTTGGAGACTAATCTTTGAAAAAACAACAATAATCTTTCATAGTCTTTATCTTTGTAGCCCAAATTGTCCTAGTGCGGGGCCCTCCCTCATCACTTACCATGGAAGTCAACTGAGGCAAGGCACAACCTTAGTTTCTTAATGGTGACAATATTTGTTAACATATTGGCTGGATTTTCTACACCAATAATCTTCTTCAATGGCAAAGTACTATTATTTGTCAATTGATGAATTTGATTATACTTTAACGCAATGTGTTTTGTTCTTGAATGAAGTACCGGATTCTTTGCAAGACAAATAGCACTTTGACTATCACTGAAAATAACACAATCATCTTGATCCTTGCCTATCTCCTTCAAAAAAAAAAACAAAAATCAATCAAATCATCTCCTAACCAGCTTCAGAAATAGCAACATACTCTGCCTCGGTGGTTGAGAGAGACACACATGTCTGAAATCTAGACATCCAACCGATCTTAGTGCCACCTAACGTAAAAACACAACTTGAGGTGATGTTCCTATTATTCAAGTCACCACTAAGATCTACACCAACAAAGCCTTGTAAAGTTACACCATTCTTCATAAAACATTATGACATACCAGAAGTGTCTCTTATATATCTTAATAATCACTTTACAGCTTCCTAATGCTTTATTATTGATTTGCCATGTATCTGCTCACAACTCTCACTGCATGAGCTATGTCTGGTCGAGTAAATATCATAACATACATTAAACTGCCAACAGCTAATACATAAGGCACCTTATCCATATACTCCCGCTCTTCTTCTGTCTTCAATAATTGCTTCTTTGAGAGTTTGAAGTGACTTGCTAAAGGTGTACTTCTACGCTTTGCATTCTGAACTCCGAACCTGTCTAGCACATTTTCAATGTACTTTTCTTGAGATAATTTTAAAATTCCTTTGGATCTATCCCACGTGATCCTCATCCCAAGAATTTGATTCGCTACACCCAACTCTTTCATCTCAATCTCTTTTGACAATTGCTACTTCAGTATGTTGATCTCTCCCATGCTAGATCCTGCGATGAGTATGGGCCTGCATGTTTGTGTTTCTTTTTTTTGTTCATGAATAGATTTTCTGTATTTTGGTTCCCGAACAAAAAAACAACAAAACGCGTTTGTTTGCGTTTTTGTTCAAAATCTGTTTTTTTGTTCCTGGAACAAAATTAGAACATAAATAAGAAACAAAAAAAAGTTGTTTTTTTGTTCCAGAAACACTTTTTGAAGAATTGAAAGAACAAAAACACAAGAAACACTTTTTCTTCTTCGTTTCTTCTTCTTTTTTCTTTGGTCAGTCGCCGGCCTCGGCCATGGCCAGCGATCGGCCGTCAAGGGCCAGCGACCTCGCCGGAGGGTCGCCGGCCCCAGCCGAGGCCGAGCATCGCCAGCCCCTAGCGAGGCTCGGCCTTGCCTTGGCTTGCGAGCTCGAGCTCGCCCCATCCGGCGAGGCCAAGCTCGCCCGGCCACCGCAAGGCTCGACGAGCTCGGGCTTGCCCAGATTCAGCGAGGCCAAGCTCGCCCAGCCAAGGCAAGGCCGCCGGCCTCATTAGCCGGTCACCGGCCATGGCCGAGGCCGGAGACCAGCCAAAAGAAGAAAAAAGAAAAAAGAAAGAAAAAAGGAAAAATAAAATAAAAATATTAAAAAATTAAAAGAAACAAAAAAAGAATACAAATTTACCAAACATGTTTCTATTCATTTTTTATTTTCGGAACAAGTTTACCAAATGCGTCTTTCTGATCAAAAATTGTTCCCCGGAATAGAAATAGTTTTTTCTATTTCTATTCCCCGGAATAATTTTTGAACAGAAACACAAACAAACGCACCCTATATCATCCACATACAATAGCAAAATAATATAGTAGTCATCAAATTTCTTAAAGTAACAACAATAATCCATATCATTTCTAGTGAACCCGTTAACACACATAAAAGTATCAAATTTCTTGTACCACTGTCTAAGAGCCTATTTCAAGCGAAATAAATTTTTCTTCAATTTGCAGACATAATTTTCTTTTCTAGAAACCCGAAAACCTTTTGGTTGTATCATGTAAATATTCTCCCCCAAATTACCATGGAGGAATGCAATCTTAACATCTAATTGCTCCAGATGTAAATTTTCATCGGCAACAATACTCAATACTAACCTAATAGTAAACAATTTCACAACTGGAGAAAAAAATCTCTATGCAATCAATTCCTTCTTTTTGTTGAAACTCTTTTACTACTAATCTTGCTTTGTATCTTTTGCTGCCATTAGGTTCTTTTTTGAACCGATACACTCACTTATTCTGCAATGTTTTCTTCCCATCTAGTAATTGACTTAACACCCAAGTTCTATTTTCTCGAGTGAATCCAACTCATCCTACATTGCTAACTCCCACTTAACAGAATCTTTAACCTACACTGCTTCCGAAAAATTTTATGATTCGCCAACGTCAGTCAAAAGCAAATAATACAATGGCGGAGAATATCTTTGTATAGGTTTAGGTGTTCTATTAGATCTTCTCATAGTGGGTTCAGGTGTACATAATTCTTGTTGTACTTTTTTATCAGAGTCAACAACAACAATAGAAATTTCAAATTAAACACTCTTAGAAACCTCCTCTAGTTTAATCTCTCTATTCTCCACCGTTTGTTTCTTCACACTAGATTCTGGTGCAGATTTGTCTTTATACAATAAGTTTTCATTGAATATAACATCAGCAATTCTTTTTATTTTTTTATTTTATTCATCCCAAAATTGATAACCGAAATAATTAGAACCATATCCAATGGAAAAACATTTTTAGCTTTTGCATAAAGCTTTTCTCTATTTTCATAATTTACATGGACATACGAAACATAACCAAAAACTTTCAAATGTGAGAAATTTACCTTTTTGCCACTCCATTCTTCTTCTGGTAACTTAAAAGCAAGCGAAACTAAAGGTTCTTTGTTAATTAGATACGCTGCTGTGTTAATTGCATCTGCCCAAAACATCTTCAGTAATCCTTCATGCAACCTCATACTTCTTGCACGCTCATTCAAAGTAATATTCAGTCTTTCAGCAACTCTGTTTTGCCGTGGTCTGTTGGGAGCAGTTCTTGTCATTATGATTCCGTTCTCTACATAAATTTGCTTGAACTCCTTGCTATCATACTCATCATCATTATCAGATCTTAGATATCTAATCTTTAGACCAGTTTCATTCTCCACTTCAGCTTTACAATCTCTTAAAAGTAGCAAGCGCATCCGATTTATTTTTCAAAAAATAAACACATACCTTTCTAGTGGAGTTGTCAATGAATGTGACATAATAGCGCGAGCCTCCAAGGGAATTCACAAGAGCTAGTCCCCACACATCTGTATGCACCAACTCTAATTTTCTTTTCTTTGGTTCTCTTCCAATTTTCAAAAACTAACGCATTTTTGCTTGCCCTAAACACAATCTTCACATAGACCAATATCTATGGACTTCATATTAGGTAGTTTTCCGTTAGATGCTAATAATTTCATTCTCTTTTTGCTCGGGTGTCCAAGCCTATAGTGCCATAATTTGGAATCAACTTCAAACTTAGCAAATGTTGCGGTTTCTATATTGCTTTCAGTTATGTAGAGTGTTCCTGACTTTGTTCCCCGTGCTACAACCAAAGTACCTTAACTATTTTCCAAGAGCCATCCCCAAAAATAGTTCAGTATCCCGTGCTTTCTAATTGATTTATAGAGATTACATTTCTCTTAAGTCCTTCAACATATCTAACATCATGCAACTTCCATTGATATTCATTACTAGATTTTATATAAACATCACCCTTTCCCATAAACATTTTCAAATTTTCCAGCAATAAAATTGTGCATTAATTCTTTGCATGAAGTAGAGTGAAACGATACACCTAAGTCAAGAATCTAAGACTCAATTGAACTATCAATGCTCAAAATTAAAGCATCACTATCATGCGTCTCTTCAAGAGTTGCGTTCATAGATTTTTCTTCCTCATGATTTCGGTTTCAATACTGAATTTTTTTCTCTAGGGCTCTACAATCTCGTTTCAAATGGCCTTTCTTTTCATAATTCCAGCAAATTATTTCTCCATGAGGTCTTGATTTACTTCTTCCTCTAGATTTCGATCTACACGGTACTAGTTCTGCCTCATTGATTGCTTCTTCCTCTATCTTCAGTATTTGCACTCGAAAATTCACCTGATTTTTTCTACGGCGAATATTTTTGCTAAAAATCAAACCTCAGATTGTTTGACGCTTCAACTTTTTCTTTCCAAACGAATTGCTCACTGTAGTCACTGTTGCACTCCAACTTACAGGTAGAGAAGACGATAAAATTTAAACCTTTACCTCACCGTCGAATTTGATATCCACTAAACTCAATTAAGTCATGATCATGTCAAATTCATTGATGTGATCTATCACTGAAGCACCTTTGTTCATCTTTAGATTGAAAAGACAACGCATCAAATGTACCTTGTTTGATGTGGAAGGCTTCTCATACATATTGGACAACGCTGCCATCAAATCGATCGTTGTCGCCTCATTGACAATGTTGAAAGCAACGTTCTGCACCAATGTGAGATGAATCATATCCAAAGCATGTCGATCTAACAATTCCCACTCTTCTTGATTTATAGAGTTTGGTTTCTCTCCAGACAGAGACTAATGCAAGTTCTTTTGGTACATCATATTCTCGATCTGCATCTTCTAGAAACCAAAGTCCTTGCTATCAAACAATCGATCTTGACCTTCCCTTCGTCCATATTCGCTTGCACTATTTCGCCAAAACTAGGGTCCGATACCAATTATTAGGAAAGAGAATATATAAAGAGTAAAAATAGAGAAGAAAACAAGCGATAATTTTTTACGTGGAAAATCCTTCCCAAAATCAGGAAAATGGAAAAAAAACCTATGGTGCCGCACTAGGTAATCTTTCACTATCGATATCAATGTTACAAGTTCTAGGGTTACAAGCTTCAGCATTACAACTATAAAAGACATTGCCCTATATATAGCAGGAGTCTAGAGCATACATAATTAATATGAAAATTACATATATGCAAGTAGCAACAATAAAATCCATATTGCCTGCTTTAACATTATAGGATGGGTGACCTACTAGGAAGTGCATGCCTAAAATTAATTGTTTTTGTGCTTAACATTATTTTCCTCTATCAGACTCCACAACTCCATCAGATTGTCCACTTCAAATGAAGAAGAGAGGAAAGTTCGAAAAGAAGAAGCGTGCACTCAAAGCTAAAACTTGTAGTGATATCAAGTGCAAAAGCAGCAATGAAGATCTCGATCATGCCAACATATGCCTTATGGCTAACTAAAAGTGATGAAGAAATCAAGGTAGAAAATTATGACCTTACTTGTAAAGAAATGCAAGAATTTTTAAAAGAAGTTTTTGAGGAATACAAAAAGGCTTCCAAAAAGATTTCTGATTTAAAAAGGGATGGAGCAAAACTCACTATTAAAAACATTTCTCACGGCTTTAAAACGTGTTATGTAGGGGCAGAGGGCCATCCCTCAGGCCTTCCCTCTCCCAAGCCATAATATTGTCCGCTTTGGAGGCATGACCCACCGGCGCACCCTCCCTCACGGCTTTGTTTTCAACGCAGCGCAAGCGTATGTGAAACGCGTTACGCAGATTAGAGGGACCCAAGTCTTATAAATTAGCTCAGGACTCCCTCCCTAGGCAATGTGGGACAAGAGACATGCCCCTCCTTGCGGACGTCCGGGGACCGAGGCGCGGACGCACTGCCATCCCTTCTCCCTGCGCACTGTCGCTTGGGTTGTCACATAATGACTTTGGCAAGGAACTCAATACATGTATTGTGCAACGCAAACTTGCTGAAGACAAAGCCGACCCTCTCAAGAAAGAGATCTCACTTGCTTGCTCAATTTTTTTTCTTGGTTCAAAAATACTGGAGCACATCCTTTCAATTCAAATCCCTTATTACACCAAATCCGATTTAGGACATGAGGGAAATGAAGAAGAAAGCAATCCATTTCCAAAAACTAAAGAAACAATTTCAAAGAAAACTCGTATTTCCATTCCAGTTTAAAAGGTAACTTTGAAGAACATTTTATTAAAGACATTAGTAAAAAGTTCCCTAACTATTCCAGCTGCAATGGGGAGGGTCGTTCAAAACATGAGTGTTCAAGCCAAAAAGCAAAATCAAAGAAGGTGAACCGGAAGTTTAGATATACTAATAGTGATGGACCCAAGTTTGTGTGGGTACCACAGAAGAACAAATTGACTTTTTAATGTAGGGAAAGAAGTAATCAAAAGATAGTTGAACAGCAGATGCTCACAACACATGATTGGAGATACCAATACCTTTCTACATTTAACACAAGTTAATGGTGGATATGTTGTCTTTGGAGGAAAAGACAAAGGAAGAATAATTAGTAGAGACACCATCAAAGTGGGAGAACTAATCATTGATGACATTGCCTTGGTCAAAGGATTGAGACACAATTTAATAAGCATCAATAAGCTCCATGATAAAGGATACGAGATCAACTTCAAAGATGGTATTTGCATAGGTAAAGCCAAATACCCATCAAAAACTTCCTCAAGAAAAAGGTATGGACATATCTATCCATTGAACGTTTAGAGTGAAAGCACTCATTGATTTTTTTACATAAAAAAAGAAGTAAAGAGATGTGACATAGAAAACTTGCTCACATTAGCCCAAAGGAAAACTCTAAACTAGCTTCAAAGGAGATGGTAAGAGGTCTTCCAAGAATGAGGTATGAGAAGAATGAAGTCTATAATGCATGTTTGTTAGATAAGCAAGTCACAAGTTCTTTTGAATCTATAAATATTATTTCTACTAATTGAGTATTGTAACTACTTCATATGGACCTTTTCGGACCTATAAGGAACACTAGCCTTGGCAGAAACAAGTATTGTCTAGTGATTGTGGATAATTATTCCAGATCACTTGGGTAGCTATTGACATTCGAATTTTTGTCGATGTTTTGAAAATATCCATTTTAAAAAAAAAGGTAAAAAGCTAAAAACATATAAAAGATAAGAAAAGATAAAAAAATGAAAATGATAAAAAAAAAAAAATGATGAAGTCGTGTGGGCCGGTGTGTCCGGCCCACTTAGCGACTTTCAGCCCTCTAAACCCCGTTCGCCCCTCCCATCTTTGTTTCTTTCCTTTTAGGCCCATCTCCATTTCTTTTGTTTTCAGCCCATTTTTATTTCTTTTGTTTTGAGCCCATAAAAGCCTAAAAGGGGCTCGGCCCAAGGTTGACTTCTTCCCCGTGGGCACCGATGACTACACGGTGAGAGCGGATGGCGGCGCCGTCGAGTATTCTTGGTTCTGGAAAAATAAATTGCAGGTGGAGAAGCTTCGGGCGCTGAAGGTGGCTGAAGGGAGGAGAAGGTGCAGTGAATAGGACAAAATAGGGATCAGACAAAAGAGAAAAAGAAAGAAAAATTGAAAATTGAAATTAAAAAATTTCAAAAAAATCGTTTTTTAATCCTACTGGGTTTCGTCAAAAAAAAAAAAAAAAATCCTACTGGGTCGGATCCGGATTTGTGTCGGGTCAGCAAGTCGGATCGAGTAAACGGTCCGCACCCGTTCCACGAATATAATAATAATAAATTAATTAAAATTCAGAAAAATATTTAAAATTCAGGAAATGATAAAAAATCTTGGGAAATAATAAAAAAATTAGAAAATTCGAATTAGAAATTTATGAAAATCATTAAAAAATTAGAAAATTCCGAAAAACATTAAAATTTAGAAAAAATAGAAAATCCATAAAAATCTGGAAAATCAATAGAAATTTCAGAAATTTCAGAAAATCACTAAAAAAATACAAAACCCAGACAAAAAAAATTATTAGAAAAATCATTAAAAATTCGAAACTTTAAAAAAAAAATAGAAAAATTTAGAAAAATTGGAAAACTCCTTAAAAGTGTTAATGCACAAAATATGGACAAGCCTTTAGGGTTTTACAATAGGGATTTTTGTTTTTCTTTATTTGGTTCTCTTTGTCACGGACAATTTTACGATGCTTGCATAATTTCTATTATGATTATAATTGATTGCACTTTACAATATTTTGGTATTGCTTCCTTATTTTAGAATGGTTAGGACAAACCTTGGAATTTTCTTGATAGATTGCTATGGCATTAATTAGCACATGATTAGGTCCCCAAGTCCAAAATATTATGTTATGTTGTGTCATCTCTTATTAAATCCCAAAAAGGTTAATAACACCTCACTAGTCAAAATTTCCATAGGCTTAACTGATTAAAATATGAACACTTGATGTCGCCCAAGTATAGACTTGGGAGAGCCAGGAAAGACTATTGGCTTGAAGTTAACAATATCCCTAAATCTAACAATCTGTCTCTCTCTCCCGCGAGAGGGGTTAGGTCACGAAAAATCTTCTTGGCTTAAAAGGATAAAGCATACAAATCCTTCATAATAATTGCATGAAAGATTCAAAACGAGAAAATTTATAGTATTATAAGCATCGGGATTGATCATGGTGGGGAGTTCGAAAATAAGAACTTTATTGATTATTGCGAGGAGAATGAAATTGAGTACAATTTCTCAACTCCATACACTCCACAATAGAATGGTGTAGTCGAAAGAGAGTTTAGGGACATGGCAAGAACAATGATGATTGCAAGTAGCATTCTTGCTCACTTTTGGGTTGAAGCAATTGCAACAAGATGTTATATCATCAATAGAGTGTTTTTGCGTCCATTGTTTGATAAAACACCCTATAAGCTTTTTAGAGAAAGAAAGCCAAACATATCTTACTTTCATACTCTTGGTTAATGTTATATTATGAAAAATGCAAACGATAATGTTAGTAAGTTCAAATCAAGATCAAATGAAGGTATATTTCTCAATTACTATACTACTAGCAAAGCATATGGTATGTTCAGCAAAATTTCGCAATAAGTGAAAGAATCTATCAATGTCAAGTTTGATGACAATCTGATGGTAGTTCAAAGTCTCAACAAATATGATGAACCATTAGCAGTGCAGATTGTACAAACTACATCCTTGATCCAACACTTGAGGGCATGATTTGATCCATAAATGCTGAGTTTGCTCAATCAGTAAAGTGCATTGAAAAGCTTGAACTGTCGAACGAGAAACTAAGCATGAGTTGGAGGTGTCTAGGGCTAGGTTTGAGGAAGAGAAGAAGCCGAGCGAAGTTGACGGAGGCGGAGATTTTCGGTTGGAGGTGGCGACTAGAGTTTAGTCTAAACAAGAATAAGGGGTGAAATTTGGGATTAGGGTTTAATTGGCAAACTTGGAAATTAAGTTTGGACTTTTGTGGACAAAAATGCCCTTATTCATGGCATCACATGCATGTGGTCTTGTTTGGCGAAGAGTTGTACAAGTACACTCCAAAGGGTACGTGTTCATAGGCGAACAAGCTGATGGAAGTGTGACCGAAATAGAGTCATGAGATGTCACGTTCTTGGAAAACAATTTTCCTAGTAGAGGTGAGATTGATAAAGACTTCTAATTATATAAGATGGAAGATCCCGATAATACACCTACTAATATTGTAGAGGGAAATGAAAATTTAACTCAACATGCAAGATCTAGTGGGAGTGTTGCATCGCCTAACGAATTGAATTCAAGATAAATTCAATTGCGTAAAAGTAATCGTAAAAGTATTCCTCGTCATCATTTTGAGATTGAAGGGGAAGCATTTATGATTGCTCAGAATGACGATGCCGAGCCTAAGATTGTTCAAGAGGCTCTCACATCCTCTGATAAAGAAGAATGGAGAAAAGTTTTGGAAGATGAGATGGAGTCAATGAGCGCAAACCATGTTTGGGACTTGGTTGATCTACCATCCAATCGTAAGGCCATTAGAAACAAATGAGTCTTCAAGATTAAGCGAAGGGCGGATGGATCCATTGAAAAGTATAAGACTCACCTTGTGGCGAAAGGTTATACTCAACAAAAGGGTATAGACTATGAGGAAACATTTTCACTAGTTGTAAGGTTTGCCTCAATACGCCTTATTATAGCCATCGTTGCACATTTGGACCTTGAATTACATCAAATTGATGTAAAGACAGCATTTCTCAATGGAGAACTAGATGAGAAAATCTATATGAAACAACCGATAGGTTTTATAGCTAAAGGTCAAGAGCATAAAGTTTGCAAACTTCATCGCTCAATTTATGGCCTTAAGCAATCATCTAGATAGTGGTATCTTCATTTTCATTGAGCCATAACCACTTTTGGTTTCATGATGATTGAGGAAGATCACTATGTATATTTCAAGCAGTTCGAAGATAAATTTGTGATTTTATCACTTTATGTGGACGATATTCTATTGGCTAGAAATGACAAGGTTTTAGTTATCAACATAAAAGAATGGTTGTCCTCTAATTTTGAAATGAATGACATGAGAGAAGCTGCTTATATATTAGGAATTAAGATCAAAAGAGATCGATCAAGGAAACTCCTTACTTTATCACAAGATTCTTATATTATAAAGATTCTTGAGTGTTTCAATATGCAGCATTGTAATCCCATCGATACTCCTGTCACGCAAAGTGAAGGCCTAAGTACTGAGATATGTCCTAAGACTCTAGAAGAAATCAAAGTGATGGAAACTGTTCCTTACGCTAGTGCGGTCGGAAGTTTAATGTATAATATGATGTGTACTAGACCCAACATATGTTATGCCGTGGGATTGGTGAGCCGATATCAATCAAATCCTGGTCAAGTACATTGGAAAGTAGTGAAGAGGATCCTGAGATACTTGAAGGGCACCATGGACTATTGACTTTGTTACCAAGGAAGTGATTTACGCCTATCAGGCTATTCAGATGCTGATTGGGGTAGAGACCTGGATGAGTGTAAATCAACTTCTGGGTATATATTCTTGCTTAATGGAGGTGTGATTTCTTTGAATAGCAAGAAACAGACATGCACGGCCTTGTCTACAATGGAGGCATAATTTATTACATGTTCTGCCGCAGTGCAAGAAGCAGTATGACTAAAATGTTTCTTGGAAAATTTAGTCACTGTCACTAAAATTCCAAGATCGGTGACAGTTTATTGTGATAGTCAAGTAGCTATTGCCTATGTGAAAGATCCCAAGTATCATGGAAAGATAAAGCACATTGACTTAAAGAATAACTTCATCAGAGATATTATAACGCAGAAAAAAGTGATCCTGCAATACATTTCAACCAAATAGAATGGTTGCTAATCCATTTACGAAGGCTATTGCTAAAGACATATTCTTGACCCATAGATGTCACTAGGATTTGGTAGAATGTGATATCTGTTATTGTAGAGGATCATTGGTTTATGTATTTGTGAACGGATGTATTGTACTTGTTTATTTATTAGTGATTTGATGTTTTATCAATAAGTACAAATTCACCATGAGACTAGCACAAACACACATGTATTATTGAAAAGTATGTCAGCAGACAATGATTGGCTCATTCACACAAGCAATCGCCTCAAGTGCTTTAGATAGCATGTTGAGATGAGACGTTATGTACAAATAAATGCTGAAGAGCAAGTCTGGTATATAAAATATGTCGCCTTGATTGAAGTCAATATGAGGTCTGTGATTTGTTTATAACAAGACCGACCATGATATTCCCACAATCATGTATGCCTGAAAGATGCCGGATGCGAGTGCTTAATTGGACGCTATAAAAAGCGAGCTGATATAGCATTTGAGCTAAATATGAGTACGTGAGAAGCATGTGACTATGTTTAGGCTAAAATCTGTATGGTGGATATATTTGTATAAATGACATACGCTCTTATAGAAAGAGTAATCCATTATAGCATGTAATTCATACTACATGTGCTTTGTACGACCAATAAGAGAAGATGAGTAAAATTATCCTTATTTACTCATCGTGAGAGCCCTTGAGGTAATTTGTAATTTACCTCAATTTTGTGTCATATGTTACTTCTGATTATGTTCTCGAAGTGAAAGATCAATGTTGCTACTTTAGCATATTACAGGCGGTCATGAATAGATATGGCCTATGGGACGTGTCTAGGAAAACAATTGCTCTGAAATTGAGAGAGACATGAGTGCGAAGAAAAACTATTGTTATTTTACATCTATTACTGATCGACCAATTACATCGCCCTGTGTGGTTGCGGATGTAATTGTAAATACATGGTGTTTTTGAGAATAGTCAAAAATAGCCTTTAAATGATAGGTATACTTAGACCGATGTAACAAAATATGTCTGGGGCACTGTGAGACATTGATTGTTTATTTTTTTTCGAGGTTGTAGCCATTATGCCATTCCTAACAGGTGCATAATTTGAGCTCCCAAATGCAGGTGTACTCACTGGTCGCACGGCTTATTTGCTAGTATGAATTGTTCTGTAAAGTTGATAAATGTCGAATGCCTTATATTCTTGATAGAACGAACCATCATGTCTTGGTGAGAGATGTTGTACTTTAGCTAGTACGTCCATGATGGGGTGCGATTAGACCGCACCATTTGGACTTGATATGCTATGATGAAGGGGTGTGATAGGGTCATATAAAAGACCCCTGAAGACAACCGTTTGAGGTTTTGGACAAATGTACGTTCAGAAAATTTTCTTCCTTTCTCTCCCATTTCCATCAAGGCCTTCCATTTTCTTCTTTACGAGAACGATTTGCATTTACGTCATGGAAATCGAGTGCTTTCCTCGTGATCGCATCCAAACCGACATGAGGAGTAATTTTGTTCGTGATTCATTCGCAATTCAACGTTCGGTAAAGGGTTAATTACTGTTTGCGCATCAAAATCAGGTAAATCGTCTTCCACCGACTTGAATTCCAGTACCCCTCGTATGGAAAAGAAATTTCTTAAATATATGGATATTGTACATTACCATACATGATCTATGCTACTTATGTTTAGGGTGTGCTAATCTAGAGGTTTGATAGGTGTTTCTCTAAACCTTTTATGGAAGTACACGTACTAGCTTATATGTATTTAGCGTGCACTTGAGGTTAATTTGACATGGTCTATTTACTATTTCCTACTGTCCAAACTGTTGAACCCAACAATATAAATTGCTTCCATGGCATGTTGAAAAACACTTTTAAGTAAAATATTTCAGCATTTAGCATTTGCACTCACTAAAATAATTGACAACTTGCATGTTAGTGGCATAATAGTGTTCACGCCACATATAATCCTATCGCAACCTTGAAATCCAAAGATGACACGTTTTTAAGCATGTAACATAATATATTTTGAATTTTTTCAAAAACAGGTTCTCGTAAATAAATTTATCCAATGTTTTATTATGTGCATCAATATGCCACACATCAATATGTAGATGGGTATAATGTGTCATCTTGATAATAGCATATTGACTTTTTTTCACCAACATTCCCAAACATGTTTAGACGGGGGAAAAGTGCCAAAAAAGTCATAAACATTTTGTTTTTGTGCCGATTTAGTCCTAAACCTTTTTTTTTGTGTTAATTTAGTCCTAAACCTTTTTACGTTGTACCAATTCATTCATTTCTGGCCAATTTTGGCCAGACTTTTGCTGACTGGATGCCGGCTAGCTAACGTGACTTGATTGGTGCTGAGGGCCACCTCGCCAATCGCCATGAGGGCGGCCTCGCGCTAGGCGACGAGGCTTGCCCTCGCCGGATCTGGCGAGGGTCGAGTCTCTCTCCCTCCCTATCCTTCTCCACATCGCTCTATAATCTCATCTCCATATGCGCCGTCTCCTCCAAGGGTTTCATCTTGTTCTTCATCTTCGTTTTCTCTTCTTTTTGTCCTTCGCGATTTTCTTCGTTCTTTGTTTCTTCTTCTTCGTCTTCTTCGTCTTCTTATTCTTCTTCTTTGACCTCGAGCCCTAAATCCGATGCGGTAGCTTGAGCCGAAGGAAGATGCAGCAGCAGTAGCAGTAGAGGTTGAGGCAGCAGGCGATGATGCAACAGTCCTTGTACCCTCACCCCGGCCTCCTCGCTGCCCTCGAGGCCGCCTCCTTGCGCGGATCCAACGAGGGAAGCCTTGCCGGCCATGGGCAAGGCTTGACCCTCGCTAGATCCCGTGAGGGCAAGCCTCACCACCCAAGCCTCGAGGGTGGCCTCACGCTGGGCAAGCGAGGCTGCCCTCGTGGCCACTGGCAAGGTGGCCGACGAGGTCGACCCCGACCTCGCCGGCCATTGCCTCTAGCCGGTCGTCGAGGTCTAGCGACTGGTTGGAGGAAGAAGAGGAGAAGAAAAAAAAAATCAAAAAATCAAAAAAATTTTAAAAGTTGTTCACGCGCGCGATCATGTCACGTCAACTGGCTGGCGTCCAGTCAGTAAAATTTGGCCAAAATTGGTTAGAAATGACTGAATTGGCACAACGTAAAAATGTTTAAGACTAAATTAGCACAAAAAAAGTTTATAACTAAATCAATATAAAGACAAAATATTTAAGACTTTTTTGGCACTTTTCTCTTTAGATGGGTTGACCCCATTATGAGACGCGTACTTTTGTCTAATCCAACCCCATCTCACATCATACGTTGTAAACACTTTGTAGAAAGGAGGAGAAAGTTGAAGAGGAAGAGAGACAATGGATGCCGAAAACTAGAAGTCTGCTGTTAGTCTTCAGTAGGACAACAAAGGATACACTTGTAAAGATGCTCAGTCGGCTTTGGCTTTTGGAGCCAGATGATTTATTAATTTTCTTCTCAATGATATATGCATAGTCAAGAATTATCAAGAATATCAATACTATTCAACCAGAGTTTGTTTTTCTTTTTACGTTATTGATATTTTTAGAGTGGTACGGAAAGCCATTTTACTAAAAAGTTCCTCGCAACAAAAAAATGTAAATTTGTCTGATTAGTTATTCCTCGACCGACCATAGTATAGATTTACGTTTTTTCCAGTTATGTTGAGATTAATGGATTGATTCCACCATTATGGCCTAATTGATTCATTTAATTTCTCTTTACTTCAGGACGCAATGTTGTCCTCTCAGAGTCCGAATCTCTGAAAGTAATAAATGATGGTGTCACGATTGCCCGAGCAACAGAACTTTTAGATGCAATTGAGAATGCCGGGGCAATGTTAGTCCAAGAGGTCATTCATGGTTGATATTTAATTCTCTCCAGAAGCTTGCTCTCATGCTTATTTCTTGAAATCATATTTTTGTGCTCAAATGGATATATTTCCAGGTAGCTGGCCGCATGAATGACTTGGCTGGTGATAGCACAACCATCGCAATTATCCTGGCTCGAGCAATGATTAAATTTGGGCCGTTGGCAGTTTCTTTTGGGGCTAATCCAATGTCTATAAGATTATGTTTGGTCGTTCGGATTTCTAAACGAGATAAGACTGGATAGGATAAGATAAGAAATCCATGGACTTCTTCATATCCCATCAATTGTTTGGTGAACTACGGATTTAAAGTCGGATATCCTCATATCTTATCCAATCTATTGTTTGGTGAACTACGGATTTAAGTTCGGATATTTAAAAACAATAACATTAGGCAAGTTCAAATTTGCAGGTTTAATATTCACAAAATCATCCAAAATAATATATATTTTTTAAATTAACAGATTTTCATCGATTTTCATGATTACGCATCGTAATAATCTTTTCTATTCCTTTGAAATAATCTTTTGGATACCCTTCAAAGTAGTTACTAGTCAAAGAATAGTAGACTACAGTACGAGTTATAAAAGCATCAAAAAGCAATTTTCCTGGAGCCATCTTACACGCGTTTGAATGGCATGAGATTGCATCATCTTACTGAAGATCACGAGTCATCAAAGAACTGAGGAAAAGGTCCGGCATAAAACAGAACATCTTTCATTTGCTCTACGAAGCATCTAACAGGATCAAAGAAAACACAGCCCTACCAGACATTATCAGATGACGACTTGACATCCATGTCGTCGCGTGTCCTCATCATAAGCAAAATGACACGAGCATGCACCCTGGTTGAAGCAGGCCTAAACGGTTCACAAGGTAGACTCACGTATAACTGTATACGCAACACCAAGTATGTGAGGGAGGGACAACAGTTGGTTTATGGCAACAGGTTGTCAATTGTGTAGAAAACCAATGACCAGATGTAAAATTGAGTGTGAATGCAATGGCGACATCCAAAGAATTACCCATACTGTGGAAAAAAAAGGATAAATTGACAGCTGTGGTCTTATGGCCAATTATAACAATCAAGATGATATGATCGAAGAACAATCAAGTTACACCATTAAAAAGAAACAATGAATAGCAGCGCAAACTTTTTAGAACTTATAAAATTTATGGATCATATATTTAAAAGAAATTTCCAGTCTTGATCCAACAGCGTTACATGAGATCAACTAACATCGCATTGGATAGGCTGCAGCAACTAGCCTTTGCCTAATTGTAACTAGAAAGGAAATCGAATTATCAAGTATCTACTCAACACAGTACTCTGTATTTACCTAAAATAAGGCACACTCCTATGGTTTTCTTTAATAAATAGAGTGACTGTAATGAGCATTTCTGGTGCTGTTGTGTATCTACTCATTTCATTATTCTGCAGCAGTTTTAGTGTCAATCTACGAAACACTTCCATTAGCACCTTTCTTACCAAAGCTGCTTCCTGCTGCAAGTTCCTAGCATCCTCCTTTTGAGTAACAGCACTTCCCTTTAAAATCTTCTTCAGCATAGGGCTATCACAGTGGCCCTTCACCATCTGAGACTATGGCCTTGGGAAAAAACAATTGCCCAAATGTTTTATAGCTATCCATGTGGAAACCGAAATGATCCAAACCGCTAGACCCAGCCAAAATCATCCTCCGGAGCTCAAACGAAAACCGAAAAGCTTCAATTTTCCCAAGCAATTAGCCACATTTGCCTCAATCAATCCCACCCCCATGACTGCAAGTAGACAAAGAAAACAAAAACAAAAAAAAAAAAAAATAGACACCACACTCCCAATCCCACAAAAAAAAAAAGAGTCAAAAAAACAACAACAGAAGAATTCACGTACTTCCCTTGCATCCCCACTGTGCCGAAACGGGCTGCGATCGCCCGAACCTGGTGGTGCGACGGGGACGATTGGGGCGCTAGTGGCCCTGGGGCGCAATCGAAGTGGAGAAAACATCGCGATGGGGGGAATCCATCGAGAGGGCAACTAGCGGGCGATCGCCGGTGGACAAGGGGTCTTACCTTGGCGAGAGGAAGAAGGCTTTTTGTAAAATTTTGATGAGAATCGGAGAGCTATTGAGGAGAAGGCTTCAACGTGGATACTTTTGAAACAGAGAGTCGTCTGTGGGTGAACAACGGAGAAAGAAAAAAAGAAATCCTATCTGACCTTATCCCACCTCCCCTCGAATTTTTTTAACCGGTTTATATTCCATCTATATCCGACCTTATCTTATCCTAGACAGCTACCAAACATGGGATAAAATAAAACATATCTTATCTTGGTTTTTATTCGGTTGATCAAACGCAGCCTATAAGAAAAGGAATGGATAAGACTGTAAGAGTGATTTTGAAGGAAAAGAGCTTTCCGTAAGAGTGATTATATCAAAGGTTAGTGATGATTTTTTTTTTTTTTTTGGGTGCTTTGTCCAATACATGAGCTATTCATGAACAAATTCTGAAATTTTCTCACCATTTTGCATCTGTGGTGTCCTTCTCTGCCAGAAACAATGACTTTGTTGGAAGGATGATTGCTGATGCTTTAGAGAGGATTAGACATGATGGAGTAATCTATATCGGGTCATCCTCATCTTCCTAAGACCTTTGTTGTAGTCGAAGAAGGAATGAAGGTAGTGCATTTTGCTTTGGGTTTGAAATGATAAGGAGTTGGATGATTGTTTCCTTGCAAAATGTGGAAAGAGTTATTCATCTCTTATGCTCTTTCGTGAGCTCTCTATGATGCATCAATAGATGCTGAGCTTGTTGAATGCGTACACAACTTTCAATAATAAATTCCCCTTTGATGATTTCTTCACTCAAGGAGAGAGGAGAGAGACAAGAGGACTTTACCTCTCCTGACAAGTGGGCCCACGGGACACATGGCGATCAGCAAGTGGATGGGGGCGTTTGCTGACTCAAAATGCCACCCAATATTGTCCCGCTCTGGCAAGGGACGATTCGATGTCAACCGATTCCATGGCACAGTTGACATGGAATAAGTAAAAAAAATTAAAAAATCTTCTCTTCTTCCTCTTTAGTCCACAGTCGGTCACCCACTGCCCCTCCTCCACCAGCAACGGCGGAGTCACCAGCGCCTTGATTAGGCCGGCGCTCACTATGTCTAATACGAGCATGGCTGGATTCCTCTGTTTTCTCCATCTCATCTTTCTCTAGATCGCAAGATATGACTGTCCATAGCGATGGAGTTGTAGATCTAGAACTCAACCATCGCCACTCGCAGCCATGGACAAGCCGTTATAGCTGGAGCTATGGTTGCAGATTTGGAAGTGCTGTCACGACCGACAAGAAGTTCGGATGGTCACCAATGTTTTGGCCGGTGAGCATAATATTATTGAGAAAAGTCAAAAGTCAAAGGTCAGCTCCATTCTGACTCCTGTACCAATTATAATCATTCAACAATGATTCTGTGTCCCGTTTATTTTAACTTGCGTGCTAATAAGGAAGCGATAAATGATAAGAGTCGATTTCAAACATTGAATGGTTGAGAAGACACAAAGATGTGCAGCATTGTCGAAGTTTTCACGCTGAGGAAATCCACTCGAGTCTTCAAGATTCAAAGTAACGAATAAAGAAGAAAACAATTGCTACTGCCCTAGCAATTGTTCCCTCACTATCCTTTGCTTTCACAGGCTTAGACACTCCACATCGGCTTCTTCAATTTCATCCACAGCGCCCCTGCCTTCGGGTCGTCAGGACTTGTAGGACCGCAATACCCATCTATGCGAAGAGTACATGGTGTACTCGGGAGCGATGGAGATGATGAATTGCCAGAGAGAGAATTGCAAATCAGTTTTCATTCAAAGCGGATGTCGTTGATGTAGGTTTGGTGCCAGAACGGAGGAAAGCAAGGAACCTAGACATTACAGGCCATTGCGTATGTAGATATTTACCTCGACAGGTAATGGCAAATAAAACCATCTATTCCGCCATAAATTACTGAAACTACTCAAAAGGACATGTTCATCGTATTTTCACTGCTTTTGCAGAACGGGACAGGAAAAATCCTTGAAGGGAGACATCATGAAAACAGAGAATACTTACAAACCTTTGCGACCACCAGTTGCACCAGCTTTCCTTCGTTCCTGTGCACATGCGTGCGTAAATCCAAAGTTAGGTGCACAATTCACAGAGACATATAGAGGTCATTCCCATCCAAGTGCACAGGAGTTCGGATTCAGATTCATAAATTCATAAATACATATGTGTTCGCGACCAATTTTTTTCGGGGGTGAACCACCTATGGTTTGGCTAATGGATTGTTAAGCCTAGACTTAACCCGGGCTCTCCCAAGCCCATACCAATTCGCGACTTAGGTTTGAATTGTTAACTTGCAATTGAATTTTAACTATGAGTCGCCACTAATCTATTTTTGGTGGGTCGATTAGAAACCCTAGTAAAGTAACAGGAGATTTACTTTACTCCTACGAACCAGAGACTAAGAGTACGGGGACCTGGTTACGTTAGATTTCTCTAACGCCCTTTCGGTACCTTTCTTTTTATTTTGAAAAAAATGTTTGGCAAGCAATTTTGATTGATTTTAAATCTATTTCCCTAACATGTAATGTGTTCATGCAGGTGCGCAAACCACCAATTTAACATCCAAGAAAGCAATTAAATAATGCAGGACTTACCTCAAAGCAACGAAGCATCTGCAGTGTTAAATTAAAATCCGCATCAACCCTAGATATGGTTTCTAATTAACAAGCAATTACTCAATTTTTTTTTTCTCTTTTTCAATGAAAATATAGTCCATATGCAATGCAATGCTTCTAATCTAATACGAAATGATATGGCATGACAATATGTCATAAACTATATGAATGAGTAAAAAAAAAAAACTAATGATTTCTTAATGAACATGCAATAATTAAATATGGAATCTAAATTAACCAAAATGACTTAATTCTAATGACGTGCAATGCAATGCAATGACGACATGAAATATGCAATTTAATATGCGAGCTATATGTCACGCGACATTTATTAAATGACCTAATCTAATGACGGACAATTTCTAATTAGAAATGAACCTAACAATAATCATTAAAATGACATGCATTTCATGAACCTAATTCTATATGACATGCAAATGACATTTTTTATTTTAAAAATACAATCTATCCTAGAAATTGCAACTAATTTATCCTAAGAAAAATTTTATGAAATTTGAATGATCTAGCTAGATTAAGATTCTATCTAATTTAAACTAGGGATTAAGTCATATTAAATCCTAATTTAAACTAAGACATTATCTAAATCTAAAATGCAATTTATCTAAAAAAGATGATCTAAATTTAAAATGAAACATGCAATTCTAATCTAATATGCACAATGATTTTTTTTTTTTTTGTGTTTTTTCTTTAAGAAATTCGAAATTAAAACTAACACATAATTAAACATGCAATTCAAATAAAAAACTAACAACCTAAATGATTGCACTTTCTTTTTTTGATTTTTTTATTTAAAAATTCGAAATAAGATTGCAATCCTAAATATGCAAGATAACAACAAACCTAATCCTAATTAAGATTTTTTTGGATTTTTCTTTTACGAAAATAAAATTGATTTAAACACCACGACATCAAATCAAGCAAGATAATGTTGATATCTAAAAATTGGCGAACCATATCTCGCGTATGAGATCGGGTTGACCAATTTTAAAATTAAATTGCGAATCGAATCTCGGGCTTGAGATTAGATTGTCGATTTTTGTAAGAGATTGCGAGTCGGATTTCGGGCGTGAAAATCGGACTGTCAATCCCTAGCTTGAAGGACTATTTCATGTTGGGATATCAATAATATATTAAGGAATAATTCCACTAAAACATAATATTAAAAAAATAATAAAAAATAAAAAAAATAAAAGAAAAACTACATAATCTGATTTTTCTTATTTTTCTTTTTCGTTTTGCTTTCCAACCAAGGATAGTGCTCGTGGTGGCTGGTCACCAAAGGTGATAGGTCGCCGGCGTCGTAGCTCCGACGAAGGGTGGCAAATGACGGCGCGGACTAGCTCGGCGGTGGTCCGTCAAAGGAGGAGCAGTCGTCACACGGCGTTGCTGGCGACGGACAAAGGGCGAGCGGGAGCGGAGCGAACGTAGGGGCTCGGCAAGAGGACATTGAGTGAGCGGGGGCGGTCGGTCTTGGCATCTCGATCTACAACCGTGGTGCAGAGCATATGGGCTCGCGGTCTAGTGAGCGGAAGCGTCGGCGAGCAACTCTGGTGCGGCAGATAGGGGTGAAGATTGGTTGAGGCGCAATGGGCCTCGTCGGCCGGGTGGAGCAGATCGGCGAGGCAAATGTAGTTTCATGGGGGCAACGGGCCGGAGTCGGGTCACGCGATGTTGCTGGAGTCGAGTCGGAGCAAAGGGTGTGAGTGCCGGCAATTGCTTGGCAACCGGCATCGGGTAGCAAATGGTCCACCGGCGAAGGAAGAGGAGCGGTGGTGCACCGGTGAAGGGATCGGTGCGTGTGCAGCGTCGGTCGCGATTCGGGGAAGAAGAAGACCTTTTTTTTCCTTTTTTTTTTTTCTGTTTTTGTTTTGCTTTTTTTTCCTTTTCCTTTTTCCTGCTGATCTCTGCTTCTCCCCCTTGCATGTCTTTCTCTCTGCTCTCCTTTTGCACCTTTGACTTTTCTCCTCCCAATGAAACGAAACCCCCTCAGCAAAAGTAAAATCTTCACTTTTTATTCCCCAAACCCTAAAGAAACCGAAGGCAATTTTTTCAATCAAGCCAAAGAACCCCCTAAACCTCTTGCACGCACAGCCTTTTATAGGGAAAGGAATTGGATTTTCAAATTCTTCCTCGAATCAACCTTCGCAAATCTTTTTCACAAAATTCATCCCATATTGATAAGGATTCGAGATCAAGATGAATTTTTTTCTAAATCCAAATCTTTTAAAGAAAAATCGCAATATTTTTTACCCATCTGCCCTATCTAAAAAATTTCATATCCCAGTTGAAATTTCAAAATTAATTTTCCCACGAGATAATTTTCGATCATTAAAAATATGGGTTTGGGCCGACTTGCTCGTTTCATGGGCTTAGTCCAACTAATTTGAAACCATCCGCCATTGGTCCAATAAAATGCAAAAAATGCAAATAACAAAATAAATGCAACCTAAATCTGTATGCTATGCAATTAATAAAATTAACCCATAATTTTCTATGCAACAAATAAATGACCTGATTGCCAAAATTTAGGTGTCAACAATATGGAAATCATCATACATGTGTACATACATACCCATTAACAATGGCAAGTGAAATCATCTTCTAATCTTCCTTCAAGGCCACAGCCTTCCACCCTGCACTGCATCTGAAATTCATAGAGAGAGGAAAGACAAATTTGCAATGCATTCCATGGCAATCCATCATCTCAGCCAGCACGCCAATCATCATTTATGGTGCGCATACCATGCGGAAATGATGAATTGCCACAGAGAGCATTGCAAATCATCGTCGACGTAGGTTGGTGCAAGTATCTCCGCCTCTGAAGCTCAAGCAGACGGGGCTAGTGGTCCAAATGTTGTCCTTCTTCATTTTGTAACTTCCCTTCTCTGTATTCTCCGATCGAAGTATGCTTTCCTTCCATGCTTTCTCGTCGAGGACCTAGCGGATCGAAGAGCTCGAAGCTTGTTGTTTTAATTTTCCTTAACCACACCATCATTGAACGCAAGGTGAGAAAGAGATGTCTTCCCAGCAACGCCCATCCCATGGATACCGATGGTTGTAATCACAGTGGCGTTCTCGTCGCTCCGATCCGACAAGCTCGAGGGTGTAATCTGCTCCGTGAGCGCCTAGATTCCCAAGTCGGTTGAGGGAATCGAAGAGCTTGGAGCGTATGTTTGCGCACATGACTTATGCTTGGCAAGTGCCATGACTTTAGAGTGCTCACATCTGTCCTATCGTGACAAGGTCAACAAGGCCAACGTGCCATGACTTTTGTGCAAATGATTACTAGTGAATGCCGATCGATCCACTAGGGTTCCAAACTTCCAGAGAAAGGAAAAGAACATGTGGCCGCGAGATGGAAGTGAGCGGTGACTAGGGTTTAATTTAAAGGGAGGGGTCCAGTGTAATTTGGGGAATTTAATATTTATTTATTTATTTATTTATTTATTTTTGTTAGAGGGGAATTTGATATTCAAAAATAAGATTTTCGGGATTGGGGTTTGATTTGGAAAATTTAAAAATTGAGTTAGGCTCTACTCTGTTGGAAGATATGATGTTGATTCGGGAGAATATTTTCAAGAGATGCTGAAGATTTATTTTGATTGTAATTGATTGGTTGAATTAACCTAGGATTAGATCCGATCATCGTAGATTAAAGAGATATAATCATTCTTTATATAGTGATTCTTTTGTAAGAACACAATCAATGAAGTACACATAATACATTCACTTTCATTCACGACTCTTTTCTCGCTTCCATCTCAACTTGTGATATGGTATCACAGAGCGTTCTTTTTATCTGGCTTCCACACCTTTTGATTGCCCTCCATATTTTTTTACCTTCGTTGTTGTGAGAACACTAAACTTGCAAAACAAAGTTAGCATTCCGGTGTAGGAACCAGTATCTGAACACTTCCAAAAATCAGAAAAACAATTTTCTCCATTTTCTTCCTTACTGATACCATGGCTAAGGAGCATTCATCGACTTCTGAAGGAAGAACCCCAAAGGAGTCAATTGTGCAACAAGAACACATCGTGGACCAGGAGCCAAGAGTCTAGGCCCAGCCTAACTAGGGACAGCCCATCACGGGCCAGCCCACTTTGGGGCAATTGATTGCAGGCCAGCACGTTTCAAGGCAATCCATACAGTGGCTACCTGTTCACATGGCGCCCAGCCCATGGATCTATGGGCCTGCACAAACAAGCCCATGGTCGATGGGTCAAGGCCTTGGAGAACCAATCCAGCCTCGTGGAGGTTCACCAACCATCTTCGGGGCAAGCCCAACCACTGGGCCAAATTACACAAATGCGGGTTATTCATCAGAACCGGGTATTTCGGGTCCGGGACTAAATCCCTACCCGATTCCCCAACCCAGTTTTCAGCCACCCCGCACTTTATGGAGCCAAATTCGGCACATGCAAACTCCCCAAGAGTTCGCATCTTCCTACGAAGCATATGCCAAAATTCCATTCCCGTAACAGAGAACCTATACAAACAGAGAATCTTACCTGGCCTAGCCAGCCCTTTCTGCACTCAGGAGGTGGAATTAGTGGAGCATCTCTTCCCATTATGCCCCTGGATGAAACCGATTTGGTTGATCCCTGCAGTAAACATCCATATCTCAGATCATAACATAACATGAATTGAAGTGTGGCTTCAGGATCTTCCATTACAGATAAACAAAGGTCTCACCGTTGAACTGGGTAATTGATATCCTTTGGTTTATCTGGAAGGCGAGTAACTTTTTGAGATCAATGCATAGGCTCGAAACCCTTATCAATCAAAACCGTCCATTGCTAGGCCTAGCAAATATGATGAGCACAAATGGCCGCCTTCTGAAACTCAAATAAAAAAATAGCTTCTGGAAAAAAGAGTAAGCTTGGGGCGTGCATGGAAACGTTTCTAAGAATGCGTTTCCGACACTTGCATGAAAGTGTCTTAACAAAAAAGAATAAACGCGTTTGGTTGCGTTTTGTTTTTTTGCTTTTAACAAAAAATAGGAACAGAAAAAAAGAAACAAAAAAGTCGTTTCTTTTGAAAAGAAACACTTCTTCGATGGAACAAAAGAACAAAAACCAAAGGAACAAAAGAACAAAATCGGAACAAAGGCGAACTCTTCTCCTTCGTGCGTGCTCGTCGCTCCTCTCGTCGGCTGAAGCTTCGTTCTTCCTTTTCCGGCGTCTCTCCCATCTCTCCGGCGGCTCCCACTCGGCTGACTCTCCAGCGACTCCTCACTCCGGCGACTCCAGGTACGTTTCTGGTGCTCCTCCTTCTCCGGTCAGCGTTGCTCCCCCTTCGGCGCGACAGATCTGGGACGGCTCGCTCGAGCCTCGAGCGAGCGTTGCTCGCCCAGATCTGCGGTAGAGCAAGGACACGAACTCGAGCTCCGGTTCTGCTTCCCCCCCTCAGGTACGTCCGCCTCGTGCACCGCCCCCCTTCGCCTCCTCCGGCCTGCTAGTTCCGGTTTCACCCATTTCATGATTCGACGTGATCGTGCTATAATTTGCATTGATTTCTTGGGTTGGGGTGTTGCAGAGGCTGGTCATGGCGGAGAAGGGAGGGAAGGGGCATTCGCTGCCCGGCAAAGCGGCCAAGTCCTCGCTCAAGTCCACCACTCCCAACGGAGGTAAAAGTTAGCGCGACCCATTTTCGCTTTCTTCCGATTCTCGCGTCGTTGCTTCGTTTTTCGATTGCATTCTTGTTTTTGTGGCAATCGGCTTCTCTTGCTGTTCTTGGGTTTATGCTGAGAGAATTTTTCATGGTTGTGTGTGTGTTGACGTGTAGCGTCCGCGAAGGGCAAGGACGATGGTTCTGGGAAACCCAAGAAGGGGAGGAAGGTTCAGTTTGATTCCGAAGGTTTGCATAGCGTTTGGGTTGTTTGATTCTTTTTCGTGGTTGTTGATTATAAGTGGTTTGGAGATGTGGGTTCTGTGACTATCCGGGTTTCGCTCCGTTTCCTTGTGGTGATGTTTCTTTGTTGTGGGCGGCTATTTGCACAGGTCTCGGGGATGGAATTTTGGGTTTTCATCTGGCACCAAAGCAGACAGCTTGTTGAAAATGTCCGTCTCCGAATTCATCATTTTCGGGCTGTTTCTGTGGATTTATTGCTTGGCAGTTCCATGTGGCTTCGGTTGCTTGCGATGTGTTATTTGCTACTTACTGCGTGCTGATTATTTTGTCCTGGCAATCTGTGTATTTTCCTTAGTGAATTTGGGCAAAGGAGGGAAAGGAGATAAGACTGGCAGGGCTGCCAAAAGTTCCGCTCCCAAAGAACAGCCTCCTCTGGAGCTCAGAGTTGAGCAGGGTAGGTGTTTAGCTATAGTGCTCCTTTTTTTTTAGCGGCGCAGATTGAATATCTTACTTATGGGTTGCTTCAACCGCTGACTGTCGGGTATAACTACACGTGTGGAGCTTCGCTTGAATTGGTTTGTTTTAGGTATGAAAATCCAAATGAGATCAGTAATTGGCCTAAATTTTTTTATTTGAAAAATTTGGGTTCAAGCGAGATGGGATTGGCAAGAAGGTGGCAAGAAGGCATTTAATACGAATGGAGAGACAGATGCCTTACAAATTACGTCTACCTTTAGCAGTTAATAAACTTACCCAATCATTGACTCATGCTTGTAAGCATAGGTCTGCATGTTGGCAACCTCTATGATTGTTTCGTTTCTGACTTACTAGAGTCATACAGATTGGACTTCAGCAGGTTCATTTTGGACTGTGGAGTCGTGGTTTTTCCTCTTCTGGCCAAAGAGCAGAGTTGTATTGAATTTTTCAATTTATTGGGCATATTGGTGATGATGCTACGTGTGAATAATACTTTACCTTTTCACAATTTAAAGGTTTGGTTTAGACTAGTTACTGTGTTGGGTATGCTCCTGATCTTGTCAATTTATTGAATTTATAGAACTCCCAAAACATGCCAAATGTCTGATGGACTGTGAAGCTGCTGAAATCTTACAAGGAATCCAGGAGCAAATGGTTGTATTGTCTGAGGATCCAACGGTCAAAATTCCTGTGTAAGGAGTACATTCTCGTGGGTCTCTACTTTATGAACATCGGTAGGATGTATCAAGCCCTTCTGGCTTCAGGAGACCTCAAGTCTGCAAGGATTGTGCTGAGCAAAATGCCCAAGGACGATCCCCACGTGCGCCTCATCATCCAAGAATCCCAAACGGTGTATGCCAAGATGGCATCTGAGAAAAAGACGGAGAAAAACCGGAAAACAAAGGGAATAA
>NC_052615.1:21041395-21101410 GCF_016545825.1 Eucalyptus grandis
CATCCTTTGCAAGACCCAAGCTCCTCTTGCTCCCACCGCTCATAAGTATCTCTGTCAACAACATCCTTACCTTGAAGCATCCTCTTGCCAAAACAACCTGAGACATGTCGCACGTGTGAGCGCTCCACTTTGTAGAAGACAGGCAATGTCTTTTGCCCCTTTGTTCTCTTGCATTCAATCATTTGAGCTAGCTCCTACAGGCATCAAGGAGAGGAGGTAAAATTTGCATAAATAATTGGAATTGCTATTTTGCATTGGTTGATGCCTTTCCAAATCTCATGAGCGACATCTTTTAAGTATGAGGGACAGGTCATCATCGTTATACACTAATTCCAGCAGCCACAAGGCTTACATAGAGTTAAGCAGCAAGGCCAAATCAAGTATCAAGGCCACGAAAGGTGACGATCACTTGGCATATACTGTCTCTTTTTTCTGAAAAGTAGAGATACATTGCAATACAGCAAGACAAACCAAAGTGACGATGATGAGATATAGCCAATGTGAATTATATGAAAATTTAAAAAGACCAAGGTAATTTTAAAAGTCACGAAATCGGTCAAAGTCATAAAACATGCGAACCATACATGCCTTCCCTTTGAAGGGGGGCGAAAGCTCTCACGTGATGAACATAAAGTATACTTACGTATCATAGGCGCTTGGCTCAAATGGAACTAGGAGATACCTGATCTTATGGGCCGTTTGATCCATGTCGTCTTCAATTCACTTGAAACCTTTGGGAACCACCATTTTCACCAGCTCCCCTCCGACATATGTGTGAAATGAAAGTTAGGCATACAATTTGATTCCTTCCTGCCCCTAACTCTGCGATTCCGGATCAGTCATTCCCATCCAAGTGGACAGGAGTTTTGGATTTAGATTTGCGACGGCTATAGATTCGTAATGGAGCATACCTACCCATTAGCAATGGTGCATGATATCCATCCTCTAACCCATGCCACAGAAAACAGCGCTGTCACCCAGTTTTGCAGTTCTTCTGAGCTGCACTGCCTCTGATGTTCACGTAGAGCCTTTTTAAAGCTACCGCGGTGGTGACGTGCATCATCAACATCCACCTTAAAAGAATACAGGGAAGACTGATTGGCCATGCTTCCTGTGTCATTCCATAATCTCGGTGAGCTCGCCAAGATACAATTTACTCTGCGCATACTGTTCGGAGATGATGGGAATTGCAATTCTACAACTATTAATGACCCCAAGAAGCTCTGGGCCTATCTCCTTTCCGATTGGGAGCGCATCGTCATCCCTGAACGCATGGACCTAAGCAGCAAGTAGGTTATTGTAGAGGAAATCGGTGAAGCCGGTATGAGTGTCTCCACCTCTGAAGTTCAAGAACACATCGTAGCTACAAGAGACCACTCTTGCTTTCTCCTAAAGGAATCTGAAAGCCTACACAGCCGGAAGGGCTAGTACTAGAACAATTACTAAAGCTCCATTCGTTTCGCGAAAAATGTGGCGTTTCTAGAAAATATTTTCGGGAACTCATTTTGCAGGAAAATATAATTATTTTCCGGTATTCGGATGAAACCTAAAAATGAAGTGAAAAATATTTTTCACTATTCGTAAGGAAAATCTTTTCCTTCATGTTCTTTGGTTAAAAGTCAATACATATCTTACTTTACCAAAAAAAAAAAAAAAAAAAGAAGGTTTTTTCATACTTACTTTTCCTCCATATACTCCTTTTCATTTATTTTATTTTTTAAAAATTTATTTTTAATTATTTTTAATTTTTAAAATCTATTATTAATTTTTTTTTTTCAATTTTCCTTTTTTTTCTCTTTCTTTTTTTTCCATCTCCTTCTTTCTTGGCCAATCGTTGGCCACGGCGATAGCTCACAACCGGCCACCGGCAAGCCTCGAGCTCGCCAACGAGCACGAGGCTCACCGCTCCCCCAAATTGCCAAGCGCGAGCTGCCGAGCTCGAGGCTTGCCAAATTTATGAGCATGAGCTTGAGATTGATGAGCTCAAAGTTCACTTAGTGGCAACCAATGACTAACCAAGAAAGAAGAAGATGGGAGACAAAGAAAAGAAAAAAAAAAAAAGGAAATTAAAAATAATTCAAATTAAAAAGAAAAATAAAATTAAGAAATAATTTGAATAAAAAAGAAAAGAATAAAAAGAAAGGGGAGGAGGAAGTGAGGATTTGTAGATATGTGAGATAAGAGAGATGAGGAAAATGTTTTTCACTTTTCAAAAGTGAAAAACATTTTTCCCTAGAGGACTTGTAATCTACATGAGACAATGCCTCCAGTGATTCGAAAACCTGACAAAACTGGATGTGATCAAGCAAGCACAAAGGCTCACTCAAACATTTTTCAGCTTTCTCATGCTTCATAGCCTAAATGTCTCGAGGGGGCAACACTTTTGCAAAAACGACTCCCTCAAATGTGGAAGTTGAAGCCCATCGAATTCATGTACATGCCTTCGTACTCTAAAGAGCTCTAAATGTGACGACTCATGTTCGGATAGAGTGACGCAATTAGACAGAAATCATTAAGGCCTAGCTTTTGCATAGACAAGGGAAGTTGCATAAAGGTTTGCTGAAGAGTGGCAGCTCTGACATTGTCAAGCCTCAAGTTCAATTTAGTCATGTTGGAAACCTCTCAATCCACAGAAACCTACGCGTACAATGTTTACCTCTTTCTCCTCTATCATCTAGATACAACTTAGCCAAATTAGTCAAGTTCAAGAGATCCGAGACTACTTGCAACAATGCAGATTCCAATTTTAGGTGGATTAAACTTGTTGGGAGCGCCAACAACTCTTGAATATAATGACATGCAATCCATTCCAATCTTTGCAAGCAAGGAAGCATGCTGAGGTTTTTGGAACTTCACTAACCCTAGTAAGTGATAGATTTAGAATTTTTAGATGGGGCTAACTTCGAATTCTGTAAGGTAGTGACCTTGTAAATAGGGACTAGTGACTTGAAAGGATTCCAGATCTTGAAGCTTTTCAATAACAACGCCGAGTAACTCCCACAAATTTTCTAGAATAAAGAGCAAGATTAGTTGAAAAGTGCACCTCGTCTAATGACTTCAACTTCCGTATTGACTATGAGAGTTTCTTCACTTTATGAAATTATTGTCCGATGAAGTGCTCTGGATTCACTAGGTCCTGAATTCTTCATGCAAACTTTGAAGACAGTGGCAAACAAAATGTTCAAGTCAATTAGTCACTTCAACTTCCCAATAGAGACATCAATTCTCCTCATATTGGAAAAATCCTCCAAAATAAGCGCCTTTAAATTCAGGCAGCCATGGAAGTCTTGTGTTCCGATTATTCTTTTAGAACTTTTAAGAGATAGAATTTTCATTTTTTTTGCCATCTGTCACAATTAATGCAATATTTAATGGATGAAGAGTCAAATAGTACTATCAAAGAATATATAACAGAAAAAAGTATATCATACACCTTGATGAAGTTCCATAGTTTCAAATCATAGGATCACACTCTTTTAAGTGCATATTGGTTGGCTTAGACATTTGAGAAGGATGACTCCAAAAAATCATCTTAATTCAGTAAGATGATGCTCTAAGGGTGCGTTTGATTACGCTTCTATTCCCATAAACAATTTCCTATTAGAAATGATTATTTTGTATTCTGTTTCCAATAATAATTTTAAGCATTTTAAGCCATTTGGTAACTATTGAAAATTTCAATTCCTAGAATAGAATTGAGTTTGGTACTCGTGCTCAAAATTTCTATCTAAATCATTTTCTTTTTAATTTTTAAATAATTTTATTACTTTTTCCTTTTTCTTTTTTCTTTTTTCTCCTATTCTTCTTCTTCAAGTGGCTGCCCGCCGGCCTTGGGATGACCTGCAACCGGCCAGACGAGGGCCGGCGACCTCACCCAAGCGTTGTCGACCGAGCCTCACTAGCAGCTGGGCGAGCCTCGCTAGGGCTGGGCAAGCCTCGCCGGACCTCACTCTAACCTAGCGAGCCTCTAGCGAGCTCACCAAACCACTTGCTGGCAACTAGCAGCGGTGGGTAGTGGACAACAGTGGATGGCAACTGCGGCAATGGTAGCAGATGAAGAAGAAAAAAGAAGGAAGAATAACAAGAAAAAAAAAAGAGAAAATAGGTGCTTGATTGTAGAATTATTCTTGGGAACAAGAATCAATTTTTTTTTTTCCGGTTTTGTTCCAAATCTACCTCTAGGAACAAAAAATAGAAATTTATTCCTGAGAACAAAAATTTTACCAAACGCATTTCCAGCCTCCAAATCTACTTCCGAAAACAAAATAATAGAAACAAAGACTATTTGGCAAGTTGCCAAACAGCCCCTAAATTACCAACAAAGATTTCCCCAATTTGACTTGAGGTATTTTGGCCGTTTAAACCTCTCAATCTAATAATGACTTTAGGATGATTTTTGCGTTAATCAATATCCGGTGCTTCAACATTGTTCATCTGCAAATGAAAGCAACAAATGAGTGGCATTTAGTATTCTATTTCAAAGGAAAAGCATTAAAATGGCAAAAAGAAGAAAGGAAAAAAGCATCCTGACGCACCGTAGAGGAATTTCAACTGGAGAAACTATCAGATCTCTCGAGAATACCTCTTTTGTTCTTAGTGCATCACCTCCTTTGTTCTTATTGCATCAAGAATCTCCTTGCAAATCCTTATCCTACTCATCTCTCTGGAATTTGTTTGATTTTCTTGATTAACAATTTCCCTTCCAAGATCTGAATTGATTGTGCATCCAAAACTTATTATTCTCCACAATCTTTACCAAAGACTTGCTGCTGAGGACAGCAACTTCATTATGCGGAAGAATCCCCAACTCCCCACACATAAATTGCACTCGTCTTATCCTCACTTACAAAAAAGAAGCAATATCGAGAAAAATTTGTCGCTAGACGTCAGTGAAGGCATCATAGCTATTCTTTTAACTTTTGAAAAGGATCTTCTGGAGGTACTTTTTCTAACTTTTTCAATGTCTCATTCCATAGTTCTTTCATTCCGTGGCGGGAGAGGAATGAACCCATTACTTCTAGAGTCAAAGGAAGTCTCCCAACAACAAACACAATTGTTCTTCAAAAACCCTCATAGTCATACAAAGCAAAGTCTGTTAAATGCATGTCTACTAAAATATTCAAACGCGTGATCATCACTCATCACCTCCATTTCATAATCTGAAATTCTGCAGATCATCCTTGTTTATGGTTTCCGACCAAAAAAAAAAAAAAATCATTGTTTATGGTTGTAATCAATATTCTACTTCCCGAATACAAAGTACCTTTCCAACCAACTTCTCCACATGTTTGCTGTCATCAACATCATCAAGTATAACAAGTACTTTGTTATTTGAAAGTGCTTTGCCAATCCTCTTCATTCCATCTTCAATTTCGTCAATGCTCCTTGTTCCTCCATGAACAGCCAACGGTTCAACTACGCCATTATTTCTTGATGACCTCACTTGAAAATCTTTAAGGAAACAACACTTCGCAAAATGAGAAGGGAGAGGGTTGAAGATGACCCCAGCGACAGTATTATTACAGATACCCCCAATGCCATAAATTTGAATGAACCGCACATCACCAAAGTCGATATCTAACAATTTCCTTACTATACAACTCGATAGTCAATTCCAATTAAATGTTTCAGGCTCTGGTCTATGTTCTGTCTTCAGCTTTTTCACGACCACCTCAGCCACCAATTTGATCAGTTTGCCATGTCTACCACAATGGAAAAGCATTTTAGTGAGAAAAATGCAAAATTACGATTACCAGCTAGAAATGATGTTATTCAAACACCAGATAAACTGCACAATAATCAGATAAAAATGGGAGCTTAACGATCTAAAAGTGATCTTCTAGGAGTCCATTTGGAACATTAACATCACTCCAAGTCCAAAGCACACCTTTTATGCACTTGGCAGAACGTGCGCCATGTCATGACAAAAACTTGCCATGATTCCAAAATGAGAAGCAATCTTGGGTTTAAGCTAATAACATTTGTGCAAAATAGATGTATAATTATCCATGCATTTAGAATTGACATTTTATGATTTATGTTTGAGCAACGACTATTGAAGTTGAACATGGTGTAACCTGTTGAAAGATTAAACTATTAGATAGGAATGTGCATGGCATTTCAATATCCTATTCTTCTGCCTCCAACCGCCCACAATCAAATATTAGTTTAGCTAGCTACTAATATTCCCATTATATAAAATCACTTTGTTAAGCATTTTCACATTCTTTTTTTTTTCTTTTGACAAACGTAGCGTAGGTTCATCATTTCGTATTTACTATAACAAAAGTTCCACTTCCAATTATATTGGAATTTTTTACCCAAAAAAATTTATACTGCAATCATTACATTTATGATTAGGTGTTAATGAAATTAAGAAAACAAGCATCTTGACAGCAGCTAGCTTACATTTAGAGTGCCATATCCAAGTAGTTATTGTCATTTGTGAAGGTATCGGTATTGTGTGCTTCGAGGTTATTTAAGTTTTGTGTTACTCTTTTGTCGTTATTTTAGTTGAATCGATAAAAGGACTTTCTCGTCCAGCAGTGGTGATATTTAAAGGAGTTGGTAATTTACGCAAAAACACAATATCTCTCACTCTATCAAACTGGCCACCAAATTAATCCAATTCTGGCTTAACCTCCAAAATAGATAGATAATCAAATGAACAAATGATTCCGAGATTAAAATAACAGAAATAGCAATTTCAGAGGAGGAAATAAAAGAATTCACACACCTCTCGGTCCTATAGTAACAGAAACAACATCAGCTAATTTATCACTCCGAGATGTGGTAAAATATATCTCGAGTTTAAGTCCAATGTGAAATTCTGAATATTCCGAATTAGATATGTTATGGACGTTCGAAATTGAGCAAAGAAGATCCAAAGATCAATTTCCCAAAGTTTGAATTTGCATTGGAGAATTTGGCCACTAAAATAGGAAAGTCCAACTTTGATTAGGACGTGGATTTTGTTTAAAATATACAAAGATATGTTTTGGATAAAATCGTTTGGTTAGGAAATGGAATCCTATGAGAAGTTGGCAAAAGAATAAGGATCTCACTTGCGATGGATTTAATTGGCTGTTTGTAGCCAATTAAATCAGTAAAAATCTGCGTGTAATTCCTTCATGAGATTGAGAAATTGTTTCTTTGGGGCTAAACATTGCGTGCGTTATTGGGTGTAATTGGGGCTTGGAAAATACTGAGAGAGTGTTTGAGTAACTTGAGTAATCTCTTTGTATCGCTTGATTTATAGTGAAATTCACTGCTCTCCTCTCCCGTGGAGTAGGTCTTTACGATCGAATCATGTAAATTCGGTGTTTAATTTATTTTCTTCTTTTTGTCTATATAATTGTTCGATCGCTTGTCCTATCGCAACAAGATGGAAGAGCTTATCTGCATTCCCTGCCAAAATACATCTTCGATCTGGCTTTTACCACAAAGTTTCCAATGTTCTGACCGTTTCTCCATAGATTCAATACTCTCCTATTTCAAACTAGACCAGCAAAATCCACTATGTCGCACAAACTAGACCAGCAAACTCCCCTATAACTAATAAGCAAAAACACTATCTCTCACTCTGTCAAACCGGCCGCCAAATTAATTTAATTCCAGCTCAACCCCGCAAAATAGATAGATAATCACATGAACAAATGATTTCAAGATTAAAATGATAGAAACAGCAATTTCAGAAGAAGAAATAAAAGAATTCACACACCTCTTGTTCCTATAGTAACAGAAACAGCATCAGCTAATTTATCGATCCCCTCTTATTTCCACTCAGATTATGAACAGTGAACAGCGCTCAATTCTTCCATCTCAATCCAAAGAGTATGATTCGTATAAAAAGACACGAACATATTGAGGGAAAACAAAAGAAAAGGGGGAACTTACCAGAAAGATCTGCCTCTGAGGGAGGATTGAAGGAGCTGTGAAGGAGCCGGACACACTCAGGTGTGGCTCTTCCTGGGATTCTTCTCATTAATGGCAATAAACAATTACAACTTTTGCAACAAGTCATATTGAGATAGACATACTAAATCCTTGAACAGATCTAATCGTTGCACTCTCTCTTCCGATGAAAATGTTCCTGTCAAAAAGCCCCTCTCAGCAACGTTAGCCAGGTATGAAGATGGCTTCTTTTTCCATGCGTGCGTGATCAGATTCTAGTTTTAGAAAAGACGAAAAAAGCTAATAAAAAACACGGAGATATTCTCTTCCAGTGATCCAGCACATTGCAGTATATTTCAAGATATGTTGATGCAAATTGCAACTGTTTTCCCATTTTCTCCTCTTGCTTTGCGGTCGTCGGAACGAGCAGACCTTTCGACTAGTTATGGTAGGGAAGAAGTACCAGACTTAATTAGAAAATCATTTAGAGCAACTTCAAACAACTAATTAAGCTGACTGGACTCTCTACAACAGAGCCGACTTGTCCAATCCAAGCACAAGACATCCGTCAATCGTGTCACATTTGAATCCAAAAACGACATGCTAAATAAACACGTTACACAGCATAATGTACGAAACATGCTTCTTAACTCCAAAAGAAATCCTCGCGAGTCTTAGCAAAATTTATGCAAATTATAAACAATAAAGGATGACACTTTTTTGATCGGCAAGGGAAATCCTGTTGTAATTGAGTCAATATTCAGTAGATGGGGACAGGGGATCATGTGCTCGGGGATTGTCCAACAACCTCGAAACCTCCTTCACCACCTCTTTGACAAGTACCGCTTCATGCCTGCCAATTGCCACCCAAATAAAATTGAAATACGCTCTAGGAGGTATAAGTAGTTCTGTCCAGTTAAGGTTTTGGGGAGAATGAAGAAAGTAAACGTACCCATTGGCGGCAATATTCTCTAACACCCATCCTTTGGAGCACCCAATCTCCCTAAGAACTCGCTCCCACCGCTCATAAGTAATTTCATCGACCAGCTCCTTATGTCTAAGCATGTACTTTCCAAACGAATGTGATACGTCTTGCACATGCGACGTTCCACCTTATAAAAGATGGGCAATATCATTTGCCCTTTCGTCCTCTTGCATTCGGCCATTTGAGCCAAGTCCTCGAGACACCATGGGGAGGATGCATAATTGCTTGAGAGAATTGGAATGGATATTTTGCAATGGTTGATAGCATTACGTATCTCATGAACACAATCTTTACCTATGAGGGACGGATCGTCATCATTAAAAACTTGGATTCCTTCTGCCACAAGACTAGTGTAGAGGAAAGCAGCAAGGTTATATCGAGTATCAGCACCACGGAAGCTCAAGAAGACTTGGCATTTACTTTCTCTTCTTTTCCTCTCCAAAAAATAATGAATCGCTGCAAGTGATGATGACTACGAATCAGGAGTAATTTTAAAAAGCAAAGAAACCAGTCAAGGGTGGGGCTTCTCTATATTCAGGCATTCAAACGGTACTGGAATATACCTGATTCTATGAACAAGGAACACCGTTCGATCCAGCTCATCTCTACTTCACTCGAAACTTTTGCGACAACCATTTTCACCAGCTTCCTTTCTCTTTTCTGTCACTTGTCGTTTTCGTTTTTAATTTTCCTTCACCGCACCATCATCAGCTGAGAAAGAGATGTTTTGCTAGCCAGCACCACCCAACCCATGGAAACCTAACAGTTGTAATCACAGTGGCGTTCTTGTCGCTCCGATCCGACAAGCTCCGTGAACGCCCAGATTCCCAAGTCGGTTAAGGGAATCGAAGGAGAGGCTGTGGCGCGAGCTGGAGGCTTCTAAAATCTAGGTTTCCAGGAAGAGGAGAAAGGCGAGCGAAGAAGGGGCTGCGACCGCCGTGGGACAAACTCTACGCTCTCATGAAATATATACTAGGCGGCCACGCCACTGTTATACCCCCGGCTACCTACCTCATACCTTCTCCAGCGTCAATATTAATTAGGTGGAGGAAATATTGATGTTGACGTAGATTTCTCCTCTCTACAAAAATTAAGCAGAGGAATATTAATGTTGACGTAGATTATATTGATGTAGAAATTGAGTTGAGGAAATATTGACAAATTAGTCGGACCCCACCAGAGATCCTCCTCTCCCACAATTAATTTGAATGGAAGCATGGGACTTTTTCTGTCTGTACTTTTTCATCCAACTCTCGCCCGTTGCACTGCCCTTGCTCTTTCACCGACGGACAACGGAGCTTGTCGTCTGACAAACCATGCCGCCATCGCCGCTCTGCTTCTGCATCTGCCTCATCGCCCTCCGCTACATCTGAGCTATAGCCAATATTTTCTCGTTCGCTCTGCCCCTTCATCCCACTACTCCTTCTCCGACATCCGACGGACGACAGAGCCTAGCGAATCGAAGGAGAGGCTATGGCGCGAGCTGGAGGCATCTAAGGCTTAGGGTTCGAGGCAGAGGAGAAGGCGACCGAAGAAAGTGGCTGCATCACGTCATCCCCCAAGATACCTCCTTAATATTGACCAGGATATTGACTGAAGGTAAAAGTTTTTCACAAAAAAACTTGGGAATCTGAGATTTATAAATAAGTCCCCCACCCCCACGCCCCCACACTTCAAAAAAAAAAAAAAAAAAAGAGTTGGGTTCAGTCATTCAAGAGAATTGTTCACAAATGTTTTGTAGCCGACAGAAAATTTTGTGGCAAAATTCGTTAAGTTCTTTTTTGAGTTTAAGAGAATTTACAAACCTTTGCGACCACGAGTTGCACCAGCTTTCCTTCGTTCCTGTGCACATGCGTGCGTAAATCCAAAGTTAGGTGCACAGGAGTTGGGATTCAGATTCATAAATTCATAAATAGATATGGACATTATCATACATGTGTACATACATACCCATTTCTCAAGTGAAATCACCTTCTAATCTTCCTTCAAGGCCACAGCCTTCCACCCTGCACTGCATCTCAAATTCATAGAGAGAGGAAAGACAAATTTGCAATGCTTTCCGTGGCAATCCATCATCTCAGCCAGCACGCCAATCACCATTTACGGTGCGCATACCGTGCGGAAATGACGAAATGCCACGGATAGCATTGCAAATCATCGTTGAAGCTCAAGCAGACGGGGCTAGTGGTCCAAATGTTGTCCTTCATTTTGTAACTTCCCTTCTCTGTATTCTCCGATCGCTTCCCTGTATTCTCCGATCGAAGTATGCTTTCCTTTCATGCTTCCCTTCTCTGTATTCTCCGATCGCTTCCCTGTATTCTCCGATCGAAGTATGCTTTCCTTTCATGCTTCCCTTCTCTGTACTCTCCGATCGCTTCCCTGTATTCTCCGATCGAAGTATGCTTTCCTTTCATGCTTCCCTTCTCTGTATTCTCCGATCGCTTCCCTGTATTCTCCGATCGAAGTATGCTTTCCTTTCATGCTTCCCTTCTCTGTATTCTCCGATCGCTTCCCTGTATTCTCCGATCGAAGTATGCTTTCCTTTCATGCTTCCCTTCTGTATTCTCCGATCGCTTCCCTGTATTCTCCGATCGAAGTATGCTTTCCTTTCATGCTTCCTTCTCTGTATTCTCCGATCGCTTCCCTGTATTCTCCGATCGAAGTATGCTTTCCTTTCATGCTTTCTCGTCGAGGACCTAGCGGATCGAAGAGCTCGAATGACGTAGAGAAAGTTATGCTTGAAAGAAGTGCATATTACAATTACAATTTCTTAGGCACCTAAAGTTATGCTTAAAAGAAGTGCATATTACAATTTCTTAGGCACCTATTTATAAAAAAGTTGCCATCTAGAAAATAACCAAATTACTGAAATATTATAACAAAATTAAGGAAAAGATATTGATAAAAGTATCAAAACACAACTAGAAAATCCGCGTTTGAAATTTGTGACATCTCATAAATGGAAAATAATCTCGAAGATCACGCAATCCTTTTTATTTGTGGGACTATATGCTCCAAACTATCTGCTCTTATGACGCTCCAATGTTTTCATAAAGACATTTGTATGTTATTCTCCAACAACACCATCCCATGGATACCGATGGTTGTGCGATCCAACAAGCTCGAGTGTGTGATCTGCTCCGTGAACGCCCAGATTCCCAAGTCGGTTGAGAGAATCGACAAGCTCAGAGCGAATTGAAGGAGACGCTGTGGCGTCCAGGGCTTGGGTTCCAAACTTCCAGAGAAAGGAGAAGATCATGTGGCCCCGATATGGAAGTGAGCGGCCACTAGGGTTTAATTTAAAGAAAGAGGTCCAGTGGAATTTGGGAAATTTGATATTTATTTATTTATTTATTTATTTTTGTTGGAGGGGAATTTGATATTCAAAAATAAGATTTTTGGGATTGGGGTTCGATTTGGAAAATTTAAAAATTGAGTTAAGCTCCAACTCTATTGGAAGATATAATGTTGATTTGGGAGAATATTTTCAAGAGATGCTGAAGATTTATTTTGATTGTAATTGATTAGTTGAATCAACTTAGGATTAGATCTGATCCTCATAGATTAAAGAAATATAATCATCATTCACTTCCATTCACGACTCTTTTCTCGCTTTCATCTTAACTTGTGACATGATATTAGAGCGAGTGTTTTTTTTATCTGGCTTGCGCACCTTCTGATTGCCCTCCATTTTTTTTTTACCTTCGTTGTTGTGGGAACACTAAACTTGAAAAAAAAAAAGTTAGTACTCCAGTAGGAATCAGTATCTAAACACTTCCAAAAAAAAAAAAAAAATTTCTTACCATTTTCTTCCTCACTGATATCATGGCTAAGGAGCATTCATCGACTTCTAAAGGAAGAAGTCCAGAGGAGTCAACTGTGTAACAAGAACACATCATGGACCAGGAGCCAAGAGTCCAGGCCCAGCCTAACCAGGGACAGCCCATCACGGGCTAGACCACTTCGGGGCAATCGATTGCAGGGCAGCATGTTTCAGGGCAATCCATCCACATTTCCTTTGTTTTGTATTGGCTAGAATCCATGCACGTGCTAATTTGCAGGTTTAAAATACCTACAACAACAAACTAAATCTTTTCACACTAAATGATATTGGTTATATGAATATAAATATATATATATATATATATATATATATATATATATCATTATTTGCTATACTCTCACCGAGAAAATATTGGGACGTCTTATGTAGACAAACGTGGCAAACAAGAAGGCGGTGAGAGCGCGACACGTGTCCTCGTGGGACCCATAAAGTCAGGCGTCCGCTCCTCGACTCAGCGCTTCTTCCTCTCTCCTCTAACTCGTCTCGGCTGGTGGCTCGGCTCGGCTGGCAAAAGAAAGGACGTCCTCTCCTCCCGACCTGCACGCTCACGCTCTCTCCCTGTCGAGCATTTATTGCGGAAACTTTTCTTTCCTTCGTTTGAGAAAGAAAATGGCTGTCCATTCCTCTTTCCCTCTCCATTTCTTTCCTTTTGAATTTTTGAATCTGAAATCCTCTCTCCGCGCTCGTTGTTGCTCCGCCGTGCACCAAGCGGCCGTTCTCCTGCCATTGCCGACGAACCACATTACGGCCGCCGCTACTCCGGTGCTCACTCACTTCTCTCTCTTCGGGTTCGTTGCTGCTCCGTCATTCGTTCCGGCATTCCCGGATCGCAGATGCAGCACGCGGAGGAGAAGCAGGCCTCTTGAGCTCCCCTCAACGTCGGCGAGCGTCGCCCGCCAAGCGAGACCCGCACACACGGAAGGCTCGGAGGCGAGGTTGCTGGAGAAGTGCCGAGCTGCCTCGTCATGTTCGACACTCCTCCGCCTCCCTCTCGCGACGTCCGCTCTCGCTCTCTCTCTCCCCTCTGCGAAGTCGTGCCTCTTCCAAATAAACGCGACGCCGACGGCCCTCCACCTCCGCCGGTTGACTCCGTCGCCCTCAACTTCAACTCCAACGCCGACGCCAACGCAGCCTCCTCCCCGAACCCGACTCGACGCCGACGCCCCTTCGCCGGTTGCCTCCGTCGGTGTCGAGTCCGTCGCCCCGACGCCAACGCCTCGCCTCCGCCTATGCGCCCGACACCGACGCCGACGCCGACGCCCTTCGCCAAGTCCATGCATCGCAAAAAATGGTAATGCCGACCCAACATTACTTATTCAGTTATTTCCTTTTGCTGCTGATGGGGAAATTCTCATCTTGGACGAAATTTTCTGTGTCATCATTGGCAATGCCTGGCTGAAACACTAGGGTCAAATCCTCGCCTTGGGTGTGGGTTTCGTGAATGGATCAGTCCACTCCAATACCTCCCACCGGTTCCATGTGCCACTTGGGCTCGCCCAAAGTCAGTCTCATTCTAGCTCGGTGTTTAAGGTTGGGCTTTGCCTTTGATATAATTTATAACTTTGAGCCTTGTGGCTTGGGAATGAGGTTAATCATGGATTGGTTAGAAGCAGAAGAGATGATGAAACTGAGAAGAGTTTAGTTGAATCTAATCACTATGGTTTTGTGGGTGGAGGTGTTTGCTTTATTCTCTGTCATCACTCCTGAATATGTTTATTTTCCTCATATTCTTTTGAAATTATTGTACATGAATCCGAAGGTACTTATTGTTAAGTTTTACAGAAGAAACCTTTCTTTGCAGAGACCAAGGGTGTGTATATTAGGTGGTGGATTTGGGGTTTTATACACTGCTTTGAGACTCGGAATCACTTGTCTGGCCCGACAGCAAGAAACCTCGTGTAGTTCCTTTGATCCTTGTATAGTTAGTACGCGTTCTACATTGATACATCCCTGTTGCTGGAATGGAATCGTAAGCTGAACTTGCATATTTGAACAAAGATCACTCCTCTAAACTATAACAAACTGTCTTATAGAAGTCTGTATATTTTGTTGAAACCAGTATGTTGTCATTTGATGCTGCGTATAATGTTCAAATGACTTATTCAGCTTGAGCCATCTTATTAAATTGTGTCACTTTGATAATGCGGTAGGTCCTTGTTGACCAATGTGAGCGGTTTGTTTTCAAGCCAATGCTATATGAACTTTTATCTGGAGGTATGAAGATATGACACTACAGAGGGTGGATCATGATGTACAGCTTTTGCAATACATACCAGGTTCTTTCATCAAGGAAAGTTGAGCTGCTTCTGGGTTACTTTGTACACAATATAAGGAAGTCCAGCGATGCTGAAGATTCTTTCTGTTTCAGTGGAAACTCTGAAGATCCTGAAATGCAGAAAAGAGTGGACCGACTAAGGGGTTTGCGGCAGAAGATGATGTTGAGACATTTATATTGGAACTTCAACCTGCTCAAAGGGGACTACGAAGTCAAATTCTGGAGGCGGATTTGGTCCTATGGACTGTGGGCTCTAAGCCTTCACTTCCCGAATTAGAACCTTGGGATAAGCCGCATGAGCTTCCTTTGACTGCCCATGGTCAAACAGAAACTGATGAAACTCTACGTGTCAAGGGCCACCCACGCATTTTTGCCCTTGGTGATTCTTCTGCATTAAGAGATTCAGATGGAAAGATTCTTCCAGCCACCGCTCAGGTAAACAAGCAAGAAATGCAATTCATCTATTGGAGTATGATGTTGTAGTGCAACTTTAACATCTGCACCTTTCTTAGTTTTGCTATCTCCTAGCCAATTTTAGTCATTTCTTTCGTGGCCTACCAGGTTGCTTTTCAGCAAGCGGATTCCACTGGTTGGAATCTGTGGGCAGCAATCAATGACCATCCTCTTCTGCCTTTAGGTCTTTCATTTCACTTGTGCCTTTTGTGCTGGACATTTTTTATGGTTCAATCTGCTCGATTTGCAATGCAGTGCCCTTGCTTGTGATCAGCATGCATCTTGTAGCTTTATCTCACCTTCCTTCCCCAATGACTGTGGTTCTATTAAATTTGGGTGGAGGTAACAAGTTAGCTTCAGTTGCACGTTGACATCCCCCAGTGACAAGGAGCACTTTACTGTTATCCATCACAAACACCATTAAGTATCCTTCTGTGGTACCTCTACTAGTGTGTGGCAACTTTTATTTTTTGTAGATCATACTGGTAGAAGCTTTGGATATGTGACTGGTGCATGATTCTGTTAATATAATTTTCAGGTTTCAAAACTTGGGCGAGATGATGACATTGGGAAGAAATGATGCTGCAATTTCACCAAGTTTCATTGATGGATTAACTCTGGAAGGTCCAGTTGGACATGCAGGTTCTTTTCTTTACTTCTGTCACATTGGTCCTTTGAAAGAAAAAATGATGTTAATCCATATATTTCTGCATTTGCAGCGAGAAAATTTGCACATTTGATAAGATTGCCCACGGATGAGCATCGAATTAAAGTGGGAATGAGTTGGCTTGCTAAGTCTGCCATAGATTCAGTCACATCACTTCAGGGCACCCTTACGAGAGTTCTTGCGGGCTAGCAAATCATTTTTTTCATCCAAGCTCTACTTTTTTTTTAATTAAACCATTGGCAGTTTTTACCTTGCTTTGTGGCCACTTTGGAGGAAAAGGAATTTGACAATGGTAACTCACCAGTTGTGCAGGTCTACAACCTGATAGTCCACTTCTAGATAACATGTAATTAGAAGTTCCTATTGAAGATGAATTATCACTGTTATAATTTTCAAGACTTCAGAATCATGTGAAGCATCATGTTATATATTCACGATACTCTATGCATGTACTGTTTTGTTTGTTTGGATGGACTATAATTTGTTGATATTTTGTCGGCTACATAGAAACATATAGAAATGAATCATATGAAGAGGGTAGAGAGGAATGAGTGGGCAGCGAATCTACGTAAACTTCCTGCTTCAACCTAATACTAGAATCGGCTGGAGCAATTTAATATGAAGCGAGGACTAAGATTTCTATTACTTGTATTGGTTCAAACTTGTAGCAGTATGATTAAGAATGGTACTTTGGTTATGAAAGATGCGTACGCCGAGCGATGATCTTCATGGAGAACATTCATCGACGAGACAAAAAGAGGTAGCCTTTGGTTTTGCGCAACTTAATGAAATTGCTGCCACGAGTCAGGCATTAGGGGTTGATGTATTGATGCTCAAGTTTCCCCGAACAATATGATCGAGCAAGCCAATAGTTGGGTTGTGTTGAATGGCATATCATACGACTGGTGAAGATAAAAGGAAATTGAGACCTACTCGTTTTTAGAGGGAATAGAGATTTACATACCATTGAAATATGAAAGTAGATTGATAGATCAACTATTACACGACATCACCGGGATAAATGACAATAGACACATACTTGAAAATTGTGAAAAATAATGTCGAGACGAGATGTTGGACCTACTAGATTATAATATAAAAAAGTTAGAAAGAGTTGGTTGGCCGTGCTTCTTTTCCAAATGAAATTCAGTTCCATCCACATTTTGCCGGTACATATGGTGTCTTTGGGCAAAATGAAATGGTTTATGAACTTCTCACAATCGAAAAATCATCGAAAGGACTTGATATTGTGAAAGCAAAGGACAAGTAAGACTACATAAATTGCAGGATGTAGAGCTATACAGATGGCAAGTTTCAGAGGATAAACTGTTTTTCCGTTTAGTTTTCGTATTGCTCTACGCAACTCCTTTTCATTTTATTTTCCACTTTTGATTTGATTTAGTGGAAAAACTGAATGCCAAGTTGCCAAACGGTCTAGCTAAAGGTTTATCCTAAGAAAATAAAATAAAAAATCAAACTAAAATGGTCACAAAAGTCGCTAATTATTTTGTTTGGCAGAAAAAGTTGGGGCATGTGTAATCTTCTAGGTGGCCCGCCATGGGATTGCCAGGGGCCAAGATGAGCTTACGACCTCTCTACAACTCACTAACACCAAACAAGACAATTGGCAGCTTTAAGCAATTTGAGATTTGAGATTTGTTTAGATTGTGCCCTAATCATACAGTTCATACTAATAAAGTACAAGATGCTGATGCAGCCATCCTATTTCTAACATAGCTATATGTCAATATGAAGATCAAAACCATGCTGCATTACTGGAAAATAATCATTTCATCTTCCTTGAGATGGCTATAAATAAATAACTAATTACCTGGGAGATTGAAGTCATAACTCATAAAAATCACCCAAATCAGATGTCCAGACACAGGATGTGAATGTACAAAGAGAGGCATCTCTTTTTCTCATGCAGATGGAACTCACTCTACATGCAACTGTAACATTGCCACTCATCTGCGTGCGGGCGTCCGCAAACGCCGTGACCACATGGTTTTCTAATCTTCACGCCGCGCACCTCAATCTTTGCGGAGTGAATCCTACACAAATCATCACCTAGATATGGAGGCTCTCTGCTAACGCGAGAGATGAGAAAACTGTCGGGTGAAAACTCGTGAGCAGGAGTGTCCTGTCTTCAATGAAGGAAGATCACCTTCCTGATCATGAAGAGGAATTATACTGAGGAAACCCGAAACAAAATGTGTTCAAAAAGCTGAACAAGAACAGCAGAGCCCGAGGATTCGATCGAATGAAAAAGGGTTCGGGGATAAATTGGAAAAACAGTGAAAGTTCAAACACTAGCGATGCCTTCATCGTAACGATGCACAGTGCATGCAAGATCAAAACTCCCGAGTTTCGTCTCTCTTCAAGTGCAGAGCACTCTCGCAAGGCTTGTCTGCTCGACTAGAATTGGTAAGGCGCATTTCTATGTCAGTTCAGCAATTTGATATCGAAAACTGCGATTTGATATCAAAAAATGCGATACATAAGTCGATTGAGAACTTCGTTTAGAGGGGAAATTGTGAACTTCTCTAGGCGAAGATTCTGGGAGGAAACCTGAGTATTCTGTCAACATGAGTAGGGCGGAGGTAATTTTAAACTTAAGATTTTATGCTGTTCTTATACCATACTTTTGTGATGCAAGAATATAAGTAAACACGAATAATAAAGCACAACTAATGAAACATCCATAGTCAAGTAAGAATTTTTCCAACGAATTGAAGTATAAAATAATTCCTTTATATTCTGAGTAGCGTTTTAGGTGAACGGAAGTGTTTTTACAGGAAAAGTTTATCAGAAGTCCTAAGCCTTGGGTATAAAATCAAATTCCAGGACTCCAAGGAGACAGTAAGATATAATTCCGCACTCATGCAACCGAGGAATCTGGCGAAACTTACCAAAGTTGCTCCACATACAGAGGATCACTTTACATGTTCACTGCCAGTAGAAGGCTTTCCATCACCAACTGAAGTTATGGTGATAGCCTTCACAGCTGCCACAGCTGAATTTCCCTTTTAATAATCTTCTCGAGCTCTTCAACCTTCTCTAACAGCAATCCAGCATTCCCGTGTGTCGATTGGACCAACTTATTAGCCACTTCCAGAGAACTGCACAACTGCAAATTTTATGCTAAGTAAGAACATTAAATGCCAAAGTTGACTGAAATAGCTAAAACACCCAAGTTCATGTGAATGGATTTTTCGAAAATATACTGATGGTGAATAGAAATAACAAGCACCAAGTCGATGGACGAGAAGGAAAATTACACCTTTCCTCAAAGAAATCATTTCATATAATAGAGAGATGTCTCAAATTACATCAAGCCCTCTAAATATTTCATTCTGTGAAAACTGTATTGGATGGAAATCAGGAGTGCTATCCACATATAGAGGAGGTAACAGAGTATGGTGCAGGAAAATGGCAAGGAAATATGCAATGAAGCATGCATAGTTAGCGAAACCCACCATATGAGCTCTGAACTAACATAAGAGGGATGGAAAACAGAGAACTAACTAATGCTCATAGACTAACTCCAGCACGGTTTTGCAACAATAAACTGAAAACGGGCTAATTGCTAATGCAGATCAATGAATCATTTCTTAGCCAGGGAACATAACATCATCACCTTTAATGTTAGGCAGTCCATGAGTGGTCTCCTCTTGCAAGTGCTTCATTCAACTTGTCATAGTTTTCCTACAGGATGACAAGTGGATTCACCCATTCAAATCATTGATAGAGTCAGCATACAAACTAGCAAATACGCAAGGCAGAGTGGCACAATACAATGACATATGATTTGAAAAAAAGTTCCTGTAAATTATGAGTTCACATCATATCTAGGACATTGTTGTTATAGGGTGATGCAGGCAAATAAGTGGTAACAATCATTCAGTCGAGCCAGATGATCAGGATATGACTTAAAGCCAAATGCTCTGTCATTAAGATTCAAGACATCAACAGGATATCAAGCAAATTATGTAAGTTGATGTAAAATTCAGGGACAAAGCAGAGGACAATAACAAGCAGATATTTAACTGATACAGCCATTCATGTTCAACAAGTAATTTATGAGTGTCCCTTGCACTGCGGGGTCTGGGAGGTAGTTGATGCACAAGCAACGAAGACAGCACTCAGAAATTCTAATGCAGTTTGATTCGGATTGCTAGAAAATCATTCAAATCAAAACTCTACAGGACTATACAATCTCGCAATTATCTATCTCCACGTAAGAAGCCTCATCCACATAAAATAGCAGCCGAGGAGGCAAAACCTCATCTGCTGTAAGACTTAAGATCATTTGTCACACTTGCTTTCCGAGACATGGCTCTGAGTCTACGGCATTTGGCTTCCAGCCTAGCTACCTCTTTATGCTCTCCAAATGCTGTTTGCTGGCTGTTTCTGCTGCTTGGGTGCTCAAATTACGCTCAATAATCCTAAGTTCTAGCTCCTCCAACATAGAAAGGACTTTGGCTTTGAGGGCCACATTCTCTTTTCAGCAGCATCAAGCTTAGGGGCGAGATCAGAACATATAACTGAAGAAGCTTCACTCTTGGCTGCTTGAAGCTAGCATGGACATTGGAAAGCTTAGTCTCAAGCTCGGCCTTTGTTGATTCCCACTCACGAGTTTTCTTGACCGCAGCTTCTTAGATCTTCTGCTCTTGCTCATTCCTCACCTGTCTGAGCTGCCTCACACATTCCTTAAGTGCTCTATCAAGATGACTGATTCGATCTTCTAGTGTCTAGTTCCTTTGTGTTGCAGTCTCCAGTTGTTTCTTTAGCACCAAGACTTCATTTTCAGCCTTCTCCCATCCTACCATTGAATATCAAAAGGAAAAATTTACAACGAAGTACATAGGCACAAAAATGCAAATCCGAATGCAATGTCAAATAGATTTAACGCAGGAACGGTTGAAGTAGTTGTCATCCTCAAATCTGAAACTCCATGTGATTTCACTCTTGCTCGATTGAAAGCTTCCAATCTCCCTCCTACATTCTCTCGATATCTTGTTACTATCCTCATTAATTTGCTACAGCTTTGGATATTAAATGCAGACATCGAGAAACTAAATCATTATGCTATGGTTACGGATGATGCTACAAGACTATGAGAATACTATGGACTCCTTATCGTCCAAGATGAGAATTTCCCCATCATCAGCAAAAGGAAATAACTGAATAAGTAATGTTGGGTCGGCATTACCATTTTTTGCGATGCATGGACTTGGCGAAGGGGCGTCGGCGTCGCGTCGGCGCATAGGCGGAGGCCGAGGCGTCGGCATCGGGGCGACGGACTCTAACACCGACGGAGGCAACCGGCGAAGGGGCGCGGCGCGAGTCGGTTTCAGGGGAGGAGGCTGTGTTGGCGTCGGCGTCGGAGTCGAAGTCGAGGGCGACGGAGTCAACCGGCGGAGGTGGAGGGCCGTCGGCGTCGCGTTTCGCTGGAAGAGAGGCACGACTTCGCAGAGGGGGGAGAGAGAGAGCAGAGCGAACGTCGCGAGAGGGAGGCGGAGGAGCGTCGAACACGACGAGGCAGCTTAGCACCAGCTTCTCCAGCAACCTCGCCTCCGAGCCTTCCGTGTGTGCGGGTCTCGCTTGGCGGGCGACGCTCGTCGACGTTGAGGGGAGCTCGAAGAGGCCTCGCTTCTCCTCCGCGTGCTGCATCTCGCGATCCCGGAACGCCGGAACGAATGACGGAGCAAAGAACGAACCCGAAGAGAGAAGCGAGTGAGCACCGAGTAGCGGCGGCCGTAATGTGGTTCGTCGGCGATGGCAGGAGAACGGCCGCTTGGTGCACGGCGGAGCAACAACGAGCGCGGAGAGAGGATTTCAGATTCAAAAATTCAAAAGGAAAGAAATGGAGAGGGAAAGAGGAACGGACGGCCATTTTCTTTCTCAAACGAAGGAAAGAGAAAAGTTTCCGCAATAAATGCTCTGACAGGAGAGAGAGCGTGAGCATGCAGGTCGGGAGGAGAGGACGTCCTTTCTTTTGCCAGCCGAGCCGAGCCACCAGCCGAGACGAGAGTTAGAGGAGAGAGGAAGAAGCGCTGAGTCGAGGATCAGACGCCTGACTTTATGGGTCCCACGAGGACACGTGTCGCGCTCCCACCACCTTCTTGTTTGCCACGCTGTCTACGTAAGACGTACCCAATATTTTCTCCTCTTTCACTTACCTTATAATCATCATACAATTTTTTTTCGGTTTTTTGATTAATCGAAATTCCGTATCGCATAAAACTCCAATCACAACTTCACCCATCCTGTCTCCCCCCTCTCTCCCCTCGCCGCCGGTACCCAAAGCGCGCCTCCTCAGCGTCGCCGCCGGCGCTTGCTTCGCCCTCCCCGCGATCTTTTCCGCCTCGCTGCTTGTCGGAATCACCTAGGGCTATTCTTGCCATTTTAATATTTATTAAGGGCGTGAATAAGCTAACGGAAGGGTGGGAATTAGCAGCCCCCAACGTTAAAGCCTTAAACCCCTCGAAAAACCCAGGAAGGAACCGCCCCTGAGAATGTCCGCCTCCTCCTTTACGACACCTTCAATCCTCCCTCCGAATCTGCTCTTTCGGGTGAGATTGAAGAATTTGGGCGCTGTTCCCTGTCCAGAATCTGAGTGGAAGCAGGAGGGTGTTGGGTCTATGGAGGAACGGGCAGAAAGTTGGGAACTTCGTGGTGAGAGCGGGTCCAAAGAGGGTATCTTTCGGCAAGGAATGCAGAGAGGCTCTTCAATCTGGGATTGATAAATTGGCTGATGCTGTCTCTGTTACCATCGGACGTAGAGGTTTGTGGAGCTCTTCTGTTTCTTCTTCTGAAATTCCCTGTTTCTGTCATTTTAATCATGGAACCATTTGTTCATCTAATTATTTATTTATTATGCGGTTGAGCTGGAATTAGTATTTTGGACAGAGGGAGAGATATTGTGTTTTTGCTTATTAGTTGTCGGGGAGCTGGCTGGTCTAGTTTTGTGCAACATTTGGCGTTGAGAGTTATTTTGATGGCGTATGTGCAGAATTGCGGTATTTTAGCCTGAGTTTAGTGTATGAACTTTTCCTTTTGTCGAGGGGACAATGCTAGACGTTCCGGACTTTTAATTCCTACATTCCAAGCTGACTAACCTGCCTTGCTTTCCTGATTGCTGTTTTATTGTTTTCTTCGGTTTCTTTTTTGGTTGCTTCAGCCCTTATTCTTCACCATGGACTAGAAGTAATACACGGAGTATTCTTATCTATCCTATTCACGGAAGATAGTTAATTGACACCGCATACACACAAGTTAGTTGTTTTGGTGGCAATGGAAGATAATTATAGACAGAACATGGTCCCCTCGTTAGAAGAAGAAATTTCTTCAATATATGGATATTGTACAGTACCATACATAAGATCTTCGCAACCTATGTTTAGGGTATGCTAATCTAGAGGCATGACAAGTTTTTCTCTAAACCTTTTCTGGAAGTACACTTACTAACTCATACGTATTTAAGGTGCATTTGGGGTCAATTTGACTGGTCTATTTACTATTCCTACTGTCCAACTTGTTGAACCCAACAATATAAATTGCTTCTATAGCATGTTGTGAAAAAGACTTTTTACTAAAATATTTCAGCATTTGCCATTTGCACTCATTAAAATAATTGGCAGCTCACATGTCATGGCATAATAGTGTTGATGCCATGTAGAATACTATTGCAACCTTGAAATCTGAAGATGACATGTTTTTAAGCATGTAAGATAACATGTTTGACTTTTTTTGAAAACAGGTTCTTATATATAAATTTATACAATGTTTATCATGCGCATCAATATGTCACACGGCAATATGTAGATGGTTATAATGTGTCATGTTGATAATAGCATATTGACTTTTTTCACCAACATTCCCAAATGTGTTTAAATGGGTTGACCCCATTATGACACACATGCTTTTGTCTAATCCAACCCTGTTTCACGTCATAATTGTAAACACTTTATAGAAAGGAGGAGAAAGTTGAAAAGGAAGAGAGACAATGGATGCCGAAAACTAGAAGTCCAATGTTAGTCTTCAGTAGAACAACCAAGGTTACACTTGTAAAAATGCTGTGTCGGCTTTGGCTTTTGGAGCCAGATGATTTATTAATTTTCTTCTCATTGATATATGCATAGTCAATAATTATCAAGAATATCAATACTATTCAATCGGATATTGTTTTTCTTTTTATGTTATTGATATTTTTAGAGTGGTATGAGAAAAGCCCTTTTACTGGAAAATTCCTTGCAACCAAAAATGTAAATTTGTTTGATCAGTATTCCTCAACTGACCATAGTATAGGTTTATGTTTTTTTCCAGTTGTGTCCAGATTAGAGGATTGATTCTACCATTATGGCCTAATTGATTTATTTAATTTCTCTTTACTTCAGGACGCAATGTTGTCCTCTCAGAGTCCGAATCTCTGAAAGTAATAAATGATGGTGTCACAATTGCCCGAGCAATAGAACTTTCAGATGCAATTGAGAATGCCGGGGCAATGTTAGTCCAAGAGGTCATTCATGGTTAATATTTAATCCTCTCCAGAAGCTTGCCCTCATGCTTAACTCTTTATTTTATGTTTTTGTGCTCAAATGGATATAAATCCAGGTAGCTGGCCGCATGAATGACTTGGCTGGTGATGGCACAACCACCGTGATTATCCTGGCTCGAGCGATGATTAAATCTGGGCTGTTGGCAGTTTCTTTTGGGGCTAATCCAATCTCTATAAGAAAAGGAATGGATAAGACTGTAAAGGAATTGGTCAGGATTTTGAAGGAAAAGAGCTTTCCTGTAAGAGGGAGTGATCATATCAAAGGTTAGTGATGAATTTTTTTTTTTTTTTTTTTTTGGGTGCTTTGTCCAATACATGAGCTATTCATGACAAAATTCTGAAATTTTCTCACCATTTTGCAGCTGTGGCATCAATATCTGCTGGAAACGATGACTTTGTTGCAAGGATAATTGCTGACGCTATAGAAAGGATTGGACATGATGGAGTAATCTCTATCGAGTCATCCTCATCTTCTGAAACCTTTGTTGTAGTTGAAGAAGGAATGAAGGTGGTGAATTTTGCTTTAGGTTTGAAATAATAAGGAGTTGGATGATTGTTCCCTTGCAAAATGTGGACAGAGTTATTAAATCTCTTATGCTCTTTCGCAAGCTCTCTATCTTCTAAACTCTGTCTCCTAAAGGGATAAAGTCTTCCAATTGGATGCATCAATAGATCCTGAGCTTATTGAATGCATACACAACTTTTAATAATAAATTCCCCTTTGATGATTTCTTCACTTAAGTCAGATTTTTTTTTCCTGCCAGATTGATAAGGGCTATATGTCGCCTCATTTCATTACAAACCAGGATAGATCTCTTGTGGAGTTTGAGAATGCCAAAGTCCTTGTAACTGATCAGAAGATTTCAGATGTCAAGGAAATGATTCCTTTGCTGGAGAAGGCAACTCAATTAAGTGTCCCCTTGCTAATCATTGCTGAGGATATCTCAACACAAGTATTGGAAACACTTGTTGTGAACAAAATGCAAGGCTTGCTTAATGTAGCTGTCGTGCAATGTCCAGGATTTGGAGAAGGAAAGAAAGGTGTCCTGCAGGACATTGCTTTATTGACAGGTGAACTTGTACAGCGTAGCAAGCTTTGTTTTTATGCTGTCTTCAATTCCTTAAAGAAGCCTTCTTATTCAAAACGTATGAGTATTCCCAACATTAGAGCGCATTTTCTGCTATTTTTTTGTTCCATTAACATTGTAATAACATCAGGTGCTGATTTTCTCTCTGGAGAATTGGGTCTAACTCTTGATGGTGTGACGTCTGATCAGCTTGGCATTGCTAGAAAAGTAACCATCAGCAGTAACTCAACAATCATTGTTGCTGATCCTTCTACTAAAGCTGAAATCCAGGCAAGGATTTCACAGATTAAGAAGGATTTAGCTGAAACTGACAGCGCATACCATTCCCGAAAGCTTGCAGAAAGAGTTGCCAAACTCACTGGTGGAGTTGCTGTAATTAAGGTTTGCAAAATCCCACATTCTTTTGGAGGCAATTTTCACTCACATATAAGTCTATTTAAGCAACTCGTTTGAAGAATCAAAAATGTACAAGCTTGCGAATTTGAGATCCCCTCATGTCCTCGAGATAAATGAATTGCACATATTCATCATACTCGTAATTCTGTATTGCCTACTAGTCTGAAAGCGATTCACTGTTGTTTCTGTTTTATACTAAGCAATGTGCATTCAATTTAGGTAGGAGCGCACACTGAGGTGGAACTTGAAGACCGTAAACTTAGAATAGAGGATGCAAAGCAGGCTACATTTGCTGCGATGGATGAGGGAATAGTACCTGGTGGTGGTGCAGCTTATATACATCTTTCTGAGTATATTTCTGTGATAAAGAGCAAGATGGAAGATCAAGAGGAGCAGATTGGTTCTGATGTCATAGCAACAGTATGATTTCTACTTTTTTGCTTCATCTCTTTGTGTGCATCGTTTTGTGTGTGATTTAAATTTCAGCAGGTAGTTTAAAGGAAACTGAGGTGGTTGGCACTTGACCAAATTTTGTTCATGCATACCTAGTTTGGTCCAACAAGCATCCTCTGGTGCCTTTGTTCTCTAGCAAATTGTCACTCTTGTTGTTCATTGTTAATGGTGGCTTTGAGGATTTACAGGGACAAACCATGGCCAGGTTTACTAAGTTGATTGTGCTCTATATATTTGTATTAGAATATGCACAGGCAGATCTATCGACTAGTATATACTTTATTTATCAATAGCTAGAGACACCATTGTGCCTTTAAAACAAAACCCGTTTTGAATATCTAATGTTCAGCAAGACTTGGGAATGGTGGTGTTGCATGTCAGATAAAAGTTTTAAGTGGCCGGAGTAGCTGCCATTGCCAAATCAATAAATGTGAGACAAAACAGACAAGGCCAGAAGCTGGCGTTACCTGATATGGGTGTGTGTGCAATGGTTCTGGAGTGGATTTGCATTCTGTCTGCTGATCATCAAATTCTTTACATCGACCGTTTCTTAGTTGACCAGTGTAACAGCCTCTCCTGTGGGCTTGAGGAAACTATGTTCTACTTTTTCTTTTGAATAATAACCTGCCTTATGTCTTCAATAATTGCTTGGGCATTCTAAGTGGAATGCATTGAGTGTAGGATAGTTTCTAGCATTATAGATGGTCAATTGCGGATTGCAATTGCAGGCACTCCTTGCTCCAGCAAAAGCCATTGCAACTAATGCAGGAGCAGATGGCGATACTGTAGTGGAGAAAACCCGAACATGTGGTTGGGAAATTGGTTACAATGCAATGACGGGCAAATATGAAGATCTTCTCAGTGTTGGAGTCATAGATCCATGCAAGGTTTCAAGGTGCGCACTACAAAGCGCAGTCTCCATTGCAGGGACAGTCTTGACAACCCAAGCGATATTGGTGGAGAAAACAAAGAAGCCCAAGCCACCTATTCCACTTGTGCCTGGAATAACACCTTAAAGTAAAACGAAGGAGTGGATGCTTCATTGCTCAGGATAAATGCCAAATCAGAGCTCTCCTTGATAAAAAAAAAAATACCCGTGCTTCATGGATGCATGCTCAAAATGAAGATGGGCATAACATGTTCCGGGGAACTGGAGAGGTGTAATCTCACTTATCTTCAAGATCCAGCCCAGTCATAATTGAAGAAACCAAGGTTGGATATTGAAAGCTGGATAGTTTCTCCGGTTTGCTTAATGGCAGTCACATTTCTGCAATCTGTGCAACACGTCAAAATCTCTCTCTTACACACCTATTGTTGGAAAACGCATTGTTCAACCGATGTTCTCCGGAGTCTAATGCCTTGTACTTTCTTTTGAGACTGGAAAATGTAATGCCTTGTACTGGGTATAAGTTAGTGTCGAAATTAATCACAAGAATTTTACTAATTTCAAGCTTATGGTGACTGTATCCACTATTCAGATACAGAGGGACAAGCAGACCAGTTCCTCTGGGAGCATACGATTTTCGTTTGAGGTTCAAGTTCCTGAACTACCAACGTGAATAACAGTACCTCAGATATCTTATCAGAGAATTGACTGAATGCAGCAATCCAACAATGACCTTTTTGTCAGTCACGGTGCTTGATCCAGCAACTTTAAGCTGCATCTCAATCGATTTCCCCTAGCAAAACATTTTAAATGTTTCAAGAAGTGCGGAAAAGGTGTGCTCAATTTGATTGAAAACCCTATTAAGATTAATCTCATCTTGTGCGATAACCTAATATCTCATTTTGAGCATAGATCTATATAATTATGAGTCATATAACAACTATTAGATAAAAAGTAGATGCTTTTTACATGTAAGTATAGCTTTAACTCACTACTTCATACTCCAAATATTAAAGACAAATTATGAAGAATCTTTAAATTATTATATTATTTACAAGCCCGCATCATATTAGTATCGAGTGCCAATCTCAAATCTCTTTATTAAGTAATTAAAAAAAATCATTTAATTATTACTGACAAGGTCATCGATAGTAACTCTAAAGCCCTTATACGCATTTATACAATGTATTTAGACTATAGCCAGCGTCATTGAAATTTAATGTGAAATTAAAATACCAAAAATTTTAATAAATAATGCTACGAGGATATTTTAAAAACTAATCAATACGAGGACTAAAATTATTGTAGGAATCACACTTTTAAATTCCTAAAAATTGTTTTAGAAGCCTGTAGGCATAGGTATCGCGTGTCGATGGTTGGCGTTGATCAAGCAAATTTCGTCTACTTTTGAATGAAAAATTGTTGCTGTTGGGAGACTAACTTAAAGAGCATATTGTAATGAAATATTGTAAATGACCAAAACTGAATGTCGAGAAACAATGAGAATGTTTTAAGCATTTTCCTCTATCTGATTTATATCAATGTCTTACTAAAAGACAACTCGCCAGACCATGAATTAAAAAAAAAAACTCGCCAAATCATGAATTCAAAGGTGCTATTTAGATCAACAAGGCAATTTGATTTGTAATGTTAAATTTATTTGACGAAGATTGATGACCTCAACTGTCAAATAAACAAAATCTCCTTTACTAAATTTAACCAATGAGGACCGATATCTATCACAGTTGGATCAAATGAATTTATACCGTTGGCTTGATTAGATGAAGATTGACACTCCATATCATTCGATCACAGAGAAATCAACGGCTGTAGTTAGAATGGTTTTTTGTGTATAAATAAGAAAACCATAGCTCGCAGTCACTCAACTCTCCATGCATGCCCGTCCTCTCCCGGCGAACTTTGGTGTCGCCTCTTACACTGCGCGCCTGTTCAGTACATTTTCACCCAGCAAAGGCAGTTCTCTCCCCTCTGGCGCAGTTCTCTCAGCTGTTACGGACCAGCTGGTTGTGCTGAGGGGGGAAAGTTCTTTGCTATTTTCCTCTTCTACTGGTGCCCAGTTTACATCTCCTCCGGCAGCGCTCCTCCATGTTCACTGCCGCCGTGATCTCTCTCTTGTCAGCTCAAAACGCCCCGGTCACCTTGCGGTGACCGCTCATGTCGCCGTTTGCCACTGCCCGCTTCTGGTCAGTCGGTCCGTAAGCACAAGGTGCCGTCTAATTTTGACGAATGTCTCTCGGGGCGCTCGTCCTTTGCAAAAGAGTGGGCAAGCTGGCCGCCACCTCTGCAAAGGAGATGCATCTAGAGAAATTCCTCAAAAACGGGGGTGGGCCGCCGCAGCCATCTCTTCCTCACTATCCCTAATCATCTCCTGCATCCTTCGCTCATCCTTTGCTGAGCTGGCTATGCCGGCCTGCCCACTGTTTGGCCAAACAGTGGGCAAGCTGGCCACCAACTATGCAAAGGAGATGGAACTGAGACTAGAGGGACGGGTTTGACGAGCTTCTTCTTTCTTAATCCTCGCTCATCATCCTCTGCCAAGCTGACTAAGTTGACTTGGCCAGCCGGCCTCCAGCTCTGCAAAGGATGACGAATGGGTGATCAACTGAGGGAAATTTCCTCACAAACAGGAGTGGGGGAGAGACCGGCTGTGCAACGGGCTGAGTGGATGCAGCGAGGGAGAGTAGGGTGAGTGCTGAGCTGACGACAATGCCATGACTTCTAGTGGCATGGGACATGGATGGGCAAGGATGCGAGAAATGTATACTGGCCACAGTTTTGGGTGGGAAAAAAAAACAGGAATCTCCTCTAATGCAGAGCCAGCATCTCAAACGAGAGAGGACTGCTAGAAAGGGAGCCTAAGAGAGACGGCTGTTACTGGGTGAAGCCGGCTGGATAGACACAAGCAGTGGCGGGCGGAACACAACCCCCTGCGGAGCACAACCCCTGAGAAGTGAGAATGGGTTGCCTGCTTCCTTCAGTGCAAGTTCCTCTTTTTCCTTTCGCTCAATTTCTTGATGGCCTTTTACAAATTATACTCTCTCTGGTTTGAGATTGAAGAGTGAGGCGCTGTTCACTGTTCAGAATCTGAATGGAAATAGTAGGTATAGGATCTGTGGAGAAATAAGTAAAAATGTTGGAAATAGGTTCCGAGAGGGTCTTCAATCTGGGACTGATAAATTAGCGGATTCTGATTTTGTTACGATGATACCTAAGAGGTGTGTGGAATTCTTTTGAAATTCTTGATTCTGTTGTTTTAATCTTGGCGTTATTTGTTCATCTGATTATATTTGTTTCGGGGTTGAGCTGGAAGAGGTAGTGTGTTTCTGCTTACTAGTTATGAGGGAGCTGGCTGGTCTAGATTTGTGCAACATTGGAGTTGAGAGTTATCTTGAAGGCGTATGTGTAGAGCTGTGCTCTTTTAGCTTGAGTTTTGCCTATGAACTTCTCCTTTTAGTCAGGAGGACAAATGCTTATATGTTCCAACCTTTTTATTTTGACATTCCAAGCTGGACTGACCTGTCTTGCTTACCTGATTCAATTGTTAGTCTTGTCTTCATTTTTCTACTCTGTTGCTTTGGTCATTACTCTTCACCATGGATTTGATGCAATTCACAAAGTACTCATTATTATGCTCACTGAAGTTAGTTTTTGATTGCAATGGGATGATTATAGACAAAAAAATTCAACTGGTGATAAAAAATAAAAAAAATAAAAATCTTGAGTGTATTAACGTTTTGCAGTACCATACATAAGATCTCTGCAAGTTATGTTTAGGGTGTGCTAACCTAGAGGCATGACGAGTGTTTCTATAATGCAAATTATGTTGTGTTGATATCAAGGTCATATCAACTTTTTTCACTAATACACGCAAGGGTGTTTAAATGGGTTGGACCCTTTTCTGACACCCATACTTAAATGTATCCAAACCTATTTCGCTTCATATATCGCCAACAATTAGTAGAAAGGTGGAGAAATTTAAGAAAGGAGAGACAAGGAATGCTGAAAACTAGAACACGAATATTAGTCTTTCCGCAGGACAGCCACCATCACACTTGTAAAAGTGCTCAGTCGGACTGGAATTCCACCTCATGGAGTTGGATGATTTTTGCATTTTCTTGTCGATAATACATGTCAGGATTTTTAAGAATATCAATACTGTTCTGGCGGGTTTTGTTTTCTTATTGAAATTTCTTCAGCATTGCGTTATGGGTTTGTCCTCATCTTCTGAAACCTTCGTTCTAGTCCAGGAAGGAATGAAGGTGGTGAATTTTGCTTTAGGTTTGAGATAATATGGAGTTGGATGATTGTCTCCTTCAACTGTGGAAAGAACTCTTTGGCAAGCTTTCGATATTTTTACAGTCTGCCTTCTGGAAGGATAAAGTCTTCCATTGCATGACTCAACAGATCCTGAGCTTATCGAATGCGCACCCATCTTTCAATAAAAGATTCCCCTTTATATTATTTCTTCACTTGAGTTAGATCTCTCGTGGAGGTTGAGAAGGCCAAAGTCCTTGTAGCTACTCAGAAGCTTTCAGATGTCAAGGAAAATGATTCCATTGCTGGAGAAGGCAACTCAATTAATTGCCTCCCTTGCTAATCATTGCAGAGGATATCTCCAGGCGAGTACTGGAAACATTCGTGCACAATTCACAAAATGGAAGGCTTGCTTAATGTTAGCCGTGGTGCAATGTCCAGGATTTGGAGAAGGAAAGAGTGTGTCGCGCAGGACATTGCTTTATTGACAGGTGAACTGGTAAAGCGTGGTAACCTTTGTTGGAGAAGCACTGTTATTCGAACCGCAAGATGAGTATTTCCATCATTAAAGCACATAATCTGCTATTTTTGTTCTTTTGGTTCCATTAAACATTGTAATAATATCATCAGGTGCTAGTTTTCTCTATGGAGACAATGGTCTAACTCTCGCTTGTGTGACCTCTGATCACCTCGGCATTGCTAGAAAAGTAACCATTAGTAGTAACTTCACCATCATTGTTACTGATCCTTTTACTAAAGTTGAAATCCAGGCAAGGATTTCACAGACTAAGAAGGATTTGGCTGAAATCGACCGCGCATACCATTGACGAAAGCATGCAGAAAGAATTGCCAATCTTCCTGAGGGAGTTGCTGTAATTAAGATTTGCAAGATCCAAAAATGTTTTGTTTTCAGCACATCGTGAAGGACTAAAGATGTAAAAAGCCCTCGAAATTTCAGATCCCCTAATTTCCTCAGATAAAGATGATTACACTCATTCATCGCGATCAAAATTCTGTGTGCATCGTGTTGTGTGTAATTTAATTTTCAGTGAGTAGTTTGAAGGAAACTGAGGTCATTGGATCTTGAGCAAATGGGTGTTCATGCATTTACCTATTTTGGTCCGATGAGCATCCTCCGGCAATCGCCGTTATAGGCGTGCGGTGATATTTGAACCTTTTTTGAAGACGTAGTGTGTCAAACAGTGGCCAAGACTTGTGAGAGAACATAAGTATTAGCTTCCTTTGTTTCGTAAAAATATGATATTTTTGAAAATATTCAAGTCATTTTATAGAAAAATAAAGTGTTCAGCTTATATTTGAAAATGAACTGGAAGATATTTTATGTTGTTTTGTAAAGAAATTCTGATTTGATTTTTTTAAATAGATTGTTATTATTTTGGCACTGCTAACTTGCACATGGATCGTCGGGGAATTGGGCACAAGCTTGGGAATGTATCCCTGGCTTCTGGGCATGAGCCATGCCCAAGTGATAGTCCTAAGTCCCCAAAAGCCGGACCCAAGGACTAGGTGCCCATGTTCAACTCCATGGTTACCTTGGCCTACGACCCCATCACCTATATTAGGGACCCCAATCGACGAACCCCTTTGCTTGGGCTAGGTCCATCGAGGCTTGCCCAGCTTTTGCACCCTAGCTTGGGTCTATTGAGGCTCAGCCTCAAGCTCTAGCGCCCTCGCCTTGAATTATGGAGGTCGAACTCGGGATCTCGATGCCCAAGGCCCGGTCCTCAATGCTTGGGCTTAGGTCCACTGAGGCTGTGCTCATGACCTTGGTACCAGTGCCCTTGTCCCCAATGCTCGGGTCTATTGAGGCCGGGACACTAGGATCCTCAGCTTTGACCTTAGGGCCTGGGCTCAGGCACCGTAGGCTTGAGGAAACTATATTTTAATGACAGACTTTTGGGCTTTAGGGAAATATGTTATAGTTTTTCTCTTGATTGATAACCTGCCTTATGTCTTTGATAATTGCTTGGGCATTTTAAGTGAAATGCATCGAGTCAAGGATCGAGCATTTTGCTGTTATTCTGAAGGTTTCTATGTTCTTATATGCAGTCAATAACGGCTAGCAATTGCGGGCACTCCTTGCTTTTGCAAAAGTCATTGCAACTAATGCAGGAGCATATGGCAATACTGTAGAGTAGAAAACTCGAACATGCAAGTTGGGAAATCGGTTACAATGCAATGCCGGCCAAATATGAAGATCTTCTTGGTAGTGGAGGGACAGATCCATGCAAGGTTTCAAAGTGTGCCCTACAAAGCATAGTCTCCATTGCAGGGATAGTCTTCACTATAAGACATAAAATTCATGATACGGAAGCCAGAATCAATTAAAGACAAACCTCCAGCCATTGTTCTTGTTCACGTTCGTCAGAAAAACCTAAAATCAAAGAAAAATTGGGAACACGCTACTAACCCAATTCCCTCACGTACTGATGATGTATTCCCAATATGAGAGTTTGTGTTAGGCCTTGTCATCACCCGTCAGAAATGAACGTACGTTCTTTTTTATATCCCGTCTCCCATCAAAACGATTACCAAATGGGCGGTTGTCACGAAAGGGTACGAAGCGTGGAAAAACTTCATGTTGAATAGTCGCAACTTTAAGAGAAAATGTGGGTCTAAAATGTGGGATCACAAATGTCATATCAACATCTATAAGTTAACTCTGTATCCATGAAATTACTCTTCTTTTCCGAATAGCAACGTTCAAAGGATGTTGTGGAAACCTGAACCATGCACATAACACTATAGTCCGAAAACCCATATCGACCCAAATCGTAAAATATATATACAAAAAAGTAGACTTTAGCAGAAGACATGGCAGCAGCCATGAGGCCCGCCATCACCATGGTTTAGGACAACTGGTCGCACATCCGATGAAGACTTTTATATCATCGAAGTACGAAAAAGGAGAAATTTTGCTCGATCAACAGCCATGTTAGAGAATACCCTGTTCTTTATTTCTTCGGCTTGAAACGAAAAGTTCATTGCTCGTTCCAAACCAAACGCGCAGACCCATTTTCCAGGTTGATGGGTACACAGCACAGAGCAAGAGAAACTCTTAAAACAGAGTGCGAAGATTTGACCGACTCACGAGCTTCCCAAAGTTGAGCGCGCCGGAGAGTATGAACTTGAAGAAGCAACAGCTCCCACGTCGAGGAGGACCGGCCGCGGCCTCCTGCTTGACTGCTCCACCTTCTCTCCGGCGGCGGCGACGACCACTACAAGAAGCCATAGACGGCGGCGTCCCCTGACTCCTTACAAAAGAAGAAGATAAAGAAGAAGAAGAAGAAGAAGAAGAAGAAGATGGTTTTGGCTGCTCTTCTTCGGCACATCACTGGTGGAGGTGGAGGGGGAGTGCGGAAATGAGCGACGCGTGGTTCGGCGACGGAGGGAGGAGAAATTATTGGGCGCTCGAGCCCATGCGCGAATCGACACATGTAGTTTCAGAGACCTCTGCTCTTGCACACAGATGTTAAGACAATTCCTATCACATGTAGGTAAAATCTCATTACAGTCGGTTTCTATCTCGTCAACAAGATTCACAGCTCGAATTTCGAAGCCAAAAAAGGAATCGTTTTCAGTGAAATCACATTGACTCGATCGTCCATCTTGATCTATAACATATATTGACAGCTATTTGCACCATATGCATCAGAAATGTATAACATTAACCTTCACACAAGGTTCATTTACAAGAGGAAACCCTAGTCAATGGCATCTCGCTTTCCCTCGAAGCGATTAACAGATCTTGATCATTCAACGTACTTGAAGTCGACCCTGTGTTGCTATGAGAATGATCACCTCCACCTTCTGTATTTCCCAGAGCATTATTATTATGCCCTTCAATGTCGGATTGACGTCCGTTTTGCTCCTCATTCCCCATCACAATCACAGCGCCAAAATGAACGTGCCTTCGCTCGTCATCATCATTGTCTCTACTGTGCGGGGAATCTTTCATCGACGACCGTGGATTTTTCGCCGGTGCTAGCTTTGGCGCCACAGTTGTGCTATTTGTAAAAGTTTTTCTAATTGTGGACTACATTAATTGATATTATAATTTACCGTTTAACGTTTATCATTTTACGGGGTTTGGTCTAAGGTAAGATAGAAGGTTTCTTAATTAGTCTAATATGGGTTGGCTAGTGTGGGCCGAGTTGAGCCTGGCCTGTAATGAGAGGGACTGGCTGGAAACTCTATAAATAGTGCTCGAGTCTCTCCTCTAACCCTAATTCTCACATGTATCCTCACCTAAGGGGCGTTTACCTAACGCTATACGTGAGGAGGCACCTTATTGAGCCAGTGATACGGAGGGTAATAGAGGAAAAGGACTTGCGCGTGGAACATTATGTTTCCGTTTCCGCTTCAAGAACAATTGATCCCAAAACAGGTGTGTTAATCTTTTTACTCAATTATGCATGTTCTTGTTCTAGTTATGGAGATCTTGGGGTTACGCAATTTGCGTCTAACATGTGGTATCAGAGCCTCCATAACCTTAGAACTTGAACGCAATTGATTTTGCCCTAATTTGTACGGATTAGCCCTAATTAGTGCGGATCTTGCCCTAATTTGAGATTTTCGAGATTTTTCGTTCAATAAAAATTAAATTAAATTATATATTCGGATTGGGCTCGACGAGACGAGCATGAAGGTCGGCGGCGCATCGCCGGAGGAGGCCGCATGCGCCCCCACACGCGGCCACGCGCTGCCTAGGCATTGAACACGCGCTGCGCATGAGCTCCACGCGCCGCGCACTCAGGCGGCACGTGTGGGCGCGTGGAGCCTCCATTCGGCGCGTGGCTAGCAGCGCTGGATTCGTATGGCCGTCCTCTATCTTGTGGTGAATTTATTTTGCATGTTTGATGATTTTATGGATGAGAAAATACATGCAAAGCCCTAAATACGTGAATTTTTAGGTGTATTTTTGCGTATTTTTCTTGTATTCTCTGTGTTTTTGGAAATACATGTATTGGGATATTGATATGTTATCACATAAACATTATAAAAGTGTGATTCATTAATAAAAATTAAACTTAATTGTATTTTATTAATGAATAAGGCAGTGTAATTAGCATAGCATGTGATTTGAGTGATATGATGCATCTATCACTAAAGTTAAATCACATGTATATGGTGTATGTGAGATGTAAAGATTATATCCCTGGTATGAGAGAATTTCAATGATTCAATTGAGTTGTGACCATCAAAGTGGCACACTTGATTGGGTTTGAAAAATTTCGATCTCGTATATTGATTGGGATGTCTCCTGGTCTAATGCATACTCCCAAAGGAGGTGATTGTGTATTAGTTCATGGAGGGATACATGATAGTGTGGTGGAGGAGTGACCGATCCTAATGGTTCATATGCCCAAAGGTGATGAATTCACGAAGATTGGAATATATTCTCATAACCCTTATCATGTGGGGAGTGTACAATTGCATGTCATGTATTCTGCCTAAAGGTGATTATGTGATTTTGCATGTAACCCTCTGGATGTGTACTTATACGTCAAGTTACACAATGCTCACATGAGGCTAATTATATATACTGCTTGTTTTTCAGTCACATTTTCTGTAAATGGTAACTCCGTCACCATTGAGGTTCTTGCTGGTTCGAATTTTAAGAGATGGAGAGAGGATTTTCCGTTTGCTATGGAGATGGCAGATGTTTATATGGCTCTTACTACTAATCGGCCGGCAGATTTGATTACTGAGAGTATAGAGGCTCAAAAAGCAAATTTTGCTACATGGGAAAAGAACAATAGAATTTGCTTGCTGTCCATGAAGCGTTCCATTCAGGAACACTTGAAAAGTGGTTTGCTTGCAGACTACAATGCTAGACAGATGATGGAAACTTCGATGGCTAGAAACCGTGTCTTACCTAATGCTGAGATAGGAACATACATGCAAACACTTTTTACTATGACGTATGATGGTTCTGGTGGAGTTAAAGATTATGTTATGAGGATGGTTGATTTACAGACAAAGCTTTAGGCTCTCAATGTTGAAATTCCTACTGCTTGCATTGTCCATTACGCTCTAAATACTCTTCTTCCTGATTTTGGGATTATCAAAACCAATTATAGTTCCCAAGATGAAACCTGGTCTGTTAATGACCTGATTGCAAGGTTGGTGGCAGAGGAAGAGAAATTGAAGAAAGATAAATGACATATTGTTCTTTATGCTTCTAGTTCTGCTAGTGACAAGGGTAAGAAGTTGAAGAACTATAGCCACAAAGGCAATTCAGAAGTTGCTGGTCCTTTAAAAAATAAAGGAAATTCTGAAGGTGCAGGTCCTTCTAACACTCTGGGTCCTAAGAAAGCATTCACCAAGAAAGATGGTGTTCTTTTCTACTTTTGTAGGGAGAGAGGACATGTGAAGAAACGTTGCAGCAAGTTTAAGGCTTGATTGTCAAAGAGAAGTAAGAGAGAGGCTAAAGGTAATGATTATTTGGCATTTGTTTATGAATCCAATCTATCTAAAGTTCCGACCAATTCTTGGTGGCTAGATAGTGGTGCAATTAATCATGTTGCATTTACCATTCAAGGATTCATAAACCGAAGAACGCCAAATCAGGATGAATCAAAGCTCAGTGTTGCAAACAGTGTTGGAGTTGACGTTGAGTCCGTGGGAGATGTTATTTTGATTTTAGATTCTGGTTTTCGAATGGTGTTAAGAAACACTTTTTACATACCTTCTTTTAGGTGTAATTTAGTTTATATGTCTTGTTTGGACATGTGTAGATACTCTTTTGAAATAAAGAGTAATACTATTTCCATGTTTTATGATTCAAATAAGATTGGGTGTTGCAATTTATCCGATGGATTATATTGATTGAGCTTATCTCCCAACGACATATACGTTGCTTATTCCACTGAAAAGGTTGTTTCCAAAAGGCCTCTACCTAAGGAACAGTCTTATGCATTGTGGCATAAACGTCTTGGTCACATCTCTAAAGATAGAGTAGAAAGGCTTATAAAGGCTGATATCTTGCCTACTCTTAAAGATAATCAAGAGACTTGCGTAGACTGTTGCAGAGGTGAGATGACTAAGATAAAGAAGAAATCTTCTGTACAAAGTTCAGACTTGTTGGAGGTTATTCACACTGATATTAGTGGACCATACACAGCTACTTTGTGCAGAAATTTTTATTTCATCACATTTATTGAGGACTATTCCCGATATGGATACTTATACTTGATTAAAGAAAAGTCCGAGTCTTTTGATAAATTCAAGATTTTTCGGACTGAAGTGGAGAAACAATTGGGAAAAGTTATTAAGATTGTCAGATCTGATCGTGGTGGTGAGTAATTTGGTAGGCACGGTGATGCTGGCCAACTTTAAAGGCGGTTTGCTAAATACTTAGAGGATTATGGGATAATATGTCAGTTTACTATGCCCGAAAGTCCTAAACAAAATGGTGTAACTAAAAGGCGGAATCGTACACTTATGGACATGATGAGAAGTATGATTAGTAGGACCAATTTACCTATTCTTCTGTGGGGAGAAGCTTTGAAAACAGCTCTTTATTTTCTAAATCGCATTCCTACTAAAGCGGTTCCATTGACTCCTTTTGAGTTGTGGACTAGACATAAACCTAGCTTGAATCATCTTAAAGTTTGGGGATGTCCAGCAGAAGTGAAGTTATATAATCCAACATTGAGTAAGCTGGATTCCAAAACTACTCAGTGTTACTTCGTGTCTTACCCAGATCATTCAAAGGGGTATTGGTTTTATAATCCTAATGGAGGTACAAGAATTGTGGAATATCATACTGCAAAATTTCTGAAATTTGATGTAGCTGAAAAGGGTAACTGCTCACAAGCTATCGAAGATGATAGTATGATGGGGATTACTGGATCCCTGTCTCATCCTGTGCAGACAATCATGGAGCCTCTTGCGCCACAAACTGAGCCTGTTGTGGCACATGATCCTATTGTTGCGACATTTTCTGATGAAATTCCTCAAGCCCCTCAAATTTAGAATGAGGTTGAAGTAGCTCCACTCAGAAGATCAACTAGAGAAAGACGTTCAGCTATACTACCAGACTATCTAGTCTACCTAGGAGAGCATGATTATGATATAGGCTGTGTAGTTGATCCCGTGACTTATACTGATGCCATCTCATGTCCTCAATCAGATTTGTGGTTAGATGCGATGAAAGATGAGATGCAATCTATGAAACATAATGGTGTTTGGGAGCTTGTTGGATTGCCTGAAGGTTGTAAACCTATTGGTTGCAAATGGGTATTCAAGACTAAAAGGGATTCCAAAGGAAAGATTGAAAAGTTTAAAGTCAGACTAGTAGCTAAGGGTTTCATTCAAAGAGAAGGAATAGATTATGAAGCAACATTTTCTCCAGTTTCTTCTAAAGATTCCTTTAGAGTGATCTTGGCATTGATAGCTTATTACGATATGGAGTTACACCAGATGGATGTTAAGACTACTTTTCTAAATGGAGACCTTGATGAGGAGGTTTATATGTTGCAGCCTGAAGGTTTTGTAGCAGATGACTCAAGTAAGCTTGTTTGTAGATTGAAAAAGTCTATTTATGGCCTTAAGCAAGCTTCTAGACAATGATATTTCAAGTTTCATAGTGTTGTTACTTCATTCGGATTTATTGAGAACAAAGTAGATCAGTGTATATTTATCATACTTTATGTAGATGATATCTTGCTTGCTAGTAGTAACATTGGTTTACTACATGAGACAAAGCGGATGTTATCGAAAAATTTTGATATGAAAGACCTTGGTGAGGTGTCTTTTGTTCTTGGCATTGAGATCCATAGGGATCGCTCACACCGTTCATTGGGTTTATCTCAAAGGGCATATATTGATCGCGTTTTAGAAAGATTCAATATACAGGATTGCAAACCATGAATTGCTCCTGTTGTTAAAGGTGATAAATTGAGTCTTTCACAATGCCCTAATTCAGATTTTGAGAAAGCTCAAATGAAGGATATAGCTTATGCTAGTGTGCTTGGAAGCATCATGTATGCTCAAGTTTGCACTAAGCTAGATATTGCTTTTGCAATAGGGCTTCTAGGCAGATATCAGTCAAATCTAGAACACGATCACTGGGTTACTGTCAAGAAGGTTTTAAGGTACTTAAAGAGAACAAAAGATTATATGCTGCTGTATAGACATGTTCCAGACTTGCAACTAGCAGGCTATTCAGATGCAGATTTTACTGGTTGTCAAGATGATAAGAAGTCAACGACAGGATACATATTTATGGATATCAGGAGGTGCAGTATCATGGAAGAGTGAAAAACAGAAATCCATATCTTCTTCTACCATGCAAGCGGAGTTTGTAGCATGTTTTTCAACTGCTACTCAAGCTATTTGGCTTCGAAACCTCATTAGAGAGTTATCAGTTTTTAATTTTGTGGATAGACCCATACAGCTATATTGTGACAATAATTCTGCAGTGTTGTTTATTAATAACAATAGAAGTCTCAATGGGTCTAAACACATGGAGGTCAAGTTTTTGACTATAAAGGAATCAGTGCAGAATGGTGACGTTGCAGAAGATTATATTCCTACAGATGATATGATTGCAGATCCACTAACTAAAGGCCTACGCCCGTGTGTTTTTGATCGACATGTCATTAGTATGAGCCTAGGAGCATCTTGGGATGCTGTTATTTAGTGGGAGCTGTGTTTTATTTTTCCTTGAATAAAGCTTGCATCTATTTTGTTACAATTTAGTAATACTTTGATGTGTGTGTGTGTGTGTGTGTGTGTGTGTGTGTGTGTGTGTGTGAACTTTTGTATTGAATAAAATATTTTTGAATGGATTGTTATTATTTTGAATATATATATATATATATATATATATATATATATTGTTGAAAGTCTCAAAGATATTGCTTAAACCTTGAGTGAAGGCTAGGGGCATTCAAGCATCCGGTTATTAGCCTTGTGCATATGTCTTGTAATACATAAAGAAATGTTAACCACAAGGACAAGACATAGTGAATTCATTGGAACCATAAAGCATTCTCTAGTGGCACAAGTTTTTGTGACGCCTAAAGTTAAGAGAATGGTGACTGACAAATGGGGTCTCTCTATGAAAGATGTTATCCATTTGCCACACTATCATATTGAATCCACATCAATAAAGTTGAGAACATTCGTGACCATGGAAGGCTCTGTGTGTATACATGCAGTTACCGCCATGATTCGATGTTTAAGACTTTATGGGATATGATTGACTATTAAGAATTATCTCTGGACCAATGTGCACACATACAGTACGATTTCAATTAATATGGTCCAAGTGGGAGAATGTAAGAGTTTTTCTAATTGTGAACTACATTAATTGATATTGTAATTTACCGTTTAACGTTTACCGTTTTACGGGGTTTGGTCTAAGGTGAGATAGAAGGTTTCTTAATTAGTCTAATATGGGCTGGCTAGTGTGGGCCGAGTTGAGCCTAGCCCGTAATGAGAGGGACTGGCTGGAAACTCTATAAATAGTGCTCAAGTCTCTCCTCTAACCCTAATTATCATATGTATTCTCACCTAAGAGGCGTTTACCTAACGCTACACGTGAGGGGGCCGCCTCATTGAGCCAGTGATATGGAGGGCAATAGAGGAGAAGGACTTGCGCGTGGAACATTGTGTTTCCACTTCCGCTTTAAGAACAATTGATCCCAAAACAGATGCGTTAATCTTTCTATTCAATTATGCATGTTCTTGTTCTAGTTATGGAGATCTTAGGATTACGCAATTTGCGTCAACACTATTTACACGAGGGGCGAACCCTTTTGGTGGATTATATGCAGGTCTAGGCTGGAGCCAATAGTAGAGATAACCAAGAAGCCAAAAGCACCATGGAATGGCCTCAAGGACTATGCCGGCGAGGTAGAACCAGCTGGGGGATTCTGTCTTAGGACGGAATAAGTAGAGGCCGAGGAAGACGCCCCCTACAACGATGCACACAAAGAAAAGGCTGATTATGGTCAGGACCCACGCATCGCCATCCCTTTCTCCCATGGAGATCTAACTTAGATGGCTAAATGTTATGAATATGAGAAAAATGAAGAACATGAACCAAATTACAGACGAGTAATGGTTGATCCTATATCTGTTTCTTCCACTAGGATGGTTGCCGGAGGAAGACAAAGCGGTGTCGGCATCTCATGGTGGTGGGGGAGAGAGAGAGAGAGAGGCGATCAAAGCGAGAGTTTGTTGATTGTCCTTTGCACAGCCGCTAGGGGCAATGCTATAAATACATAGGCAAAACGCATGAATGCAGGCCAGTAATATATGTCTGTTTGATCTTCTCGGTGCAGCTCCAATTCTTCGTTTTTCGGTTTTTATAGGTAGGAAACAAATTATCAAGAGGAAGAAACGAAAATCAGAAATGGATGGTAGCTTCTTTAACATCTTCTAGACCACCTTTGTTCCAAGGCCATGAACACGGGTTGTTCCGTTTTGCGTTAATGAATGTTATTATATAGAAAAGTATCAAAGCGGCAAACAATCATAGGAGATTTTTTTTTTTCAGCCAACTATCAATGCAAAGAGCCAGCCCATTTCACGTAGGCTAAGCAATACGTCACTAATTGAATCGGGTATATACCTAGTTTCCAAAAGAAGTAATTAGAGTAAGCATATGAGTTTGTCGAGTATGAACCATAGCTATTCTAATACTATTTATAATGACCCGATGCATTCTACGTGATTAAGCCAAAATGAATAATTTTAATCACACGAAATTATGAATATTGGATAGTGAATGTAAGCTTATATATTAGCGACTTCTCCCACTAGTTGTGGTACTTGAAATATCAATACCAATGTACAAACCCTCCTATATGTAATTAATAAATTTAGTATAAAATATAAAATTTGATGTGGCTAGTAATTTATCCGGTGATAATGACTTTCGTGATAGTGACTTTTGATTGGTGAAAGAAACTAGCGATACCTTTATGATAATTAATTGGGTTAATACCTTAAAAAATCCCAAACCGGTACACATGTGACAAATTTACCTCAAACTATTTTTTTGACCACAAAAAACCCCAAACTAGTACATATGTGACAGATCTACCCTCCGTTAGCTTTTGTTCGATTTTTCCGTTAATTTTGCTGATGTGGTTGCTGACGTGACAAGCCATATGGAAATTCATAAGTTTAATACCATTAAAAACTCCAAACTGGTATATTTATGACAAATTTACCCCAAACTGATATATTTACGACAAATTTACCTCAAGCTGGTATATTTACGACAAATTTACTCTAAATTAATTTTTTCGATCATAAAAAACCTAAATTGGTACACATGCGGCACATTTACCATCTTTCAATTTTCCCAAATTTGACTGAGTTGTGATGTCCAATCAATTTTATTTTCCGAATTACTCTAACATTACCTTCATATCATTAATACTTGATTTTTTTTATTGGAATCATTATTAGAAAACTATTCAAAGGCTACCAAATGTGCACTTCATTCTTGTGCCGGAAGATGCCCATTAACTAAAAGATGGACAAATCGTTTGCGTACATATACAAAAGAATCACACTCAAAGCACACCTGAAATTAGCGACAAACATGAGTGATTTTGGCTCCGACATTTCAACGAGTATGTGATGTACGAGTCACTCATACCATTCACATGCAAGTTCCATGTTAAAATTTTGACACTTACGATTCAAGGTAGGAAAGACTATGTAACGCTAATAAGGACCAGCAAAGTAAGAGTAATATGTAAGCGTACAAACATATTGCGGACAAGTAGTAAACCATGTGGGGCTGAGACATATAAACATAAAGCCAAGTTTGTCATAAACCAAAAACGAGTGAAGCAATCACAACATGTGCACTTCTTTTGTTTATGTGCGCAAGCGATCTGTCGATCTTTTAGTTAATGGGTATCCTCTCGACACAAGAATGAAGTGCACATTTGGTAGTCTTTAAATATTTTCTAATAATGATTCCAATAAAAAGAAAAAAAAATAAGTATTAATGATATGGAGGCAATGTTAAAGTAATCCGGAAAATAAAATTGATTGGACATCACAACTCAATCAAATTTAGGAAAATTGAAATATAGTAAATGTGCCGCACGTGTACCAATTTAGGTTTTTTATGATCAAAAAATTAATTAGAGTAAATTTGTCGTAAATATATCGCCTGCAGAAATTTGTCATAAATATACCAGGTTTGGGGTTTTAATGGTATTAAACTTATGAATTTTCATATAGCTTGCCACGTCGAACCACGTCGGCAAAAAATTAACGGAAAAATCAAACGGAAGCTAACGGATGGTAAATCATCACATATGTATCAATTTGGGGTTTTTGGTGATAAAAAAAAAATAGTTTGGAGTAAATTTGTCATATGTGTACTGGCTTTTGGGTTTTTAGGGTATTAACCCTAATTAATTTTCACATCGGTATCCTGTATTTTTACACAAATACAAAATATTTTTACTCTTGTAACAACTTATAGCCAGGACCTTATTTTTCCTCCTTTTTTTAACACCGCATCCTAGGATAAGATATTTTCCGCAAAATATCGAGTGAAAAAAATATCAAGAACCAGACAGGAGCAAGAACGCCATTGAAGGAAGCTGAATACGAGCAAGTGATTGAAGCATTACCCAGTTGGCTTCGTGCGAACGTGGTCAGAGAAACGAAACAGTAGAAGGAAAAGAGCAAGTCATGCAAGAAAGTTGGGTTCTTCCTCGCACATTATTCAAATGCATTATCGCGAGGCCGAGGCTTCATGACAACAGCTTCAAATGGAGAGCATCAAGTAGCTCGGAGAAAGGCGATTCTCTTGACAATTTTAAGAGGGGCAGCTTTTACTTCGATAAGCGTGGCAAATTGAGGAGATTCGATCACAAAAAGGTCTCCAGGAAAAAGGGTAATCACTAAAAAATTCTTTTTCCCTATTGTTCTCTTTTTGCCTAAAATTTGTCTAATTTTGACAAGTTTTGGCAGGTGGGTCTTTGAGAAGCCAAGGTTGGAAGTACGGCTCTGGGTTTGTGGATGGGATATTCCCAGTTCTGAGTCCTAGTGCTCAGCAAATTCTGAGCTTCGTTATGGAGGAAAATGATGCTAACAGGGTCAATGCTTGTCTTGATACTCTCCCTCCAACTAATGCCACTTGGGATGATGTCATAAATGTAGCTGTTCAACTTCGTTTGAATAAGAAATGGTACCCAATAATCCTGGTGAGACGAAGATTAGATCTTTTTCTTTAGATCTTATTTTCTCTGTTGTTTAATGGAGGAATCTTTCATGCAACATCTGCAAAGCAATTTGAGCTGACCAAAGTTTGACGAAAGAATTTCATCTTCTGAAGATATTTAGTGGTTGGCTTGTAACGCCATTCGCTTTTTCTGTTTTTGATTATGGTTGGATATGCGATTGTTCTTTCGTCCTCTGCTGCTTTAGACACTAGTGACCTCACATCCATGGTCTGTATATCCTTATAATTGTTCTTCAATTCGTTTAGTGTAGACAAAGTTGGCTTGTAGAGCTGGAAATTCTGCAAACCTTCAATTAGATGCTGATATCTGTATGATGTCATGATTTTTCTTCAGTAAGAGAGGATATACACAATGTTGTTTACATTCAGTTTCTGACTTTCCTAATGTTTGTGATGATATGCACAGATAGGTGAGTGGTTACTGCATAGGGGCTCCTTCCAGCCAGATGTAATCTGCTACAATTTATTGATAGATGCTTATGGACACAAGTCAATGTATCAGAAGGCAGAAAGCACGTATTTGCAACTTCTTGAAGCTCGGTGTGTTCCTACTGAGGATACATATGCCCTTCTTCTGAAAGCCTACTGTACATGTGGCTTGCTAGAGAAAGCCGAGGCTGTCTTTGCGGAGATGAGAAAATATGGCCTTTTCCTAGTGCGTTATGGTAATATATAGTTAATCGTATGATGGTAGAGTCATGGGCTAACTGAGTTTTTAACTCTAAAGAGGACTTTAAATATATAGGTTTGCACGTACTAGGTGGAAAGGTGTAAAGATGCGTTGTTGATTGGCATGAATTTCTTGTCTTGCTGAAAGTAACAAAAAGAAGTTGGGCAAGACATTATTTTGCTTTGGATGTATAGCAATATCATTCATTTTGCTCTTATCTTTTACATCCATAATTTTTGTGGTGTTTGTAACTGAAAAGAGCCTTTGGACACAAGGTTTTTTTTTTTTTTTTTTCCTTTTCCTGGTCAAAGACAGAGGATAGTTTATTTGGTATAATATCATATGGGATGAATTATTAAGGGCCAACATTTCTTTCATTTCATAATGAAAAGAATATTACAAGCTGAAACATTCATAAGGTCTCTGTGCATCGTTTTAGTATAAGGGGTTCTCTGAGCGGCCTTGAAGATAAGTTTTGCATTGTTTGCATTGTATTAACTCCATTCCACCAGTTTATGTTTGGTACTTCACATTCAGTCAGGCATGAACAGGAAAATCTCTCATTTGAGCAGGTGCTGCTGTGTATAATGCATACATTGATGGGCTAATGAAGGGAGGAAAGCCTGAAAAGGCAATCAAGAACTTTGATAGGATGAAGAGAGAGTCTTGCCAACCAACGACTGAGACATACACCATGCTAATCAACTTGTTTGGAAAGGTGACTTTGATTGTACAATGTACTCATGTCTTTCAGCAGCTGTCCTATTAACTATAGTCACATTAAAGTGCAACAGGCTTCCATTGTTGCGACTTCAACGTTTAATTAGTGATTGAGGTCCTCTTAACAAGTTTGGCCTGAAGTGCAATATGTACTCGATGCTGATCATTTTAAATGATTCTTATTATCTAGAGGAAATGTATGAGATCAGCTCGCCTCTCATATGATCTGCATTTGTTAGTCCATGCTTTGTTCTCTTATGTGGAAATTTCTATTCGCTCATGTATATTCCTGTACAGGCAAGTAAATCCTATATGGCCTTAAAGATGTTCAATGAAATGAGAAGTCAAAGGTGTAAGCCAAATATCTGCGCATATAATGTTCTCATCAATGCATTTGCAAGGGAGGGGCTATGTGAAAAAGCAGAAGAGATATTTGAGCAGCTGCAAGAAGCTGGGCATGAGCCTGATGTTTATGCTTATAATGCACTCATGGAAGCTTACAGGTGTTTATTGATATGGTTTCTTCTCTTTAGTTTTTTTGGCGACAATAACCTTAGCAAGCACTGAAAAAAGTACAGTGACAATACTTATAGATAAGAAGGTAGCGGCATGATAGTTAACCAAAGAAGCACAACAAGAGAAATCTTATAATCTCTGGTGCTTTAAGATTACAACATATCACTTACATTATGGCATTTTTATCTTATGTTACTTGCGAGAATGCTAAGAAGGGTTAGATTGCATTAAAAACTTTAGTAATTGATGAGTGTCAGGAGAACTTAGTTGTGTAATTCTTCGAAGAGATTATTGTAACGTTTCGCTTTTGCCTCCTCAAATCTATAGGCACAATACGAATTCTGATTTTTGATTACCATTAAGTTAAAGCTGAAGGAGTTCATAGGGAGCATAGAGATATTTTAGGTTTGCACTTGAAGCTGCATTGTTCATGAGCCTCAAAAATTTCCTTTCTCTCACCATTTCTGAAATTGATTAGGTCAAATTCTTTAACAGCCGTGCAGGTTATCCTTATGGTGCAGCAGAAATCTTCTCACTCATGCAGCACATGGGCTGTGAACCTGACAGGGCTTCATTCAATATTATGGTAGATGCATATGGGAGATCAGGTCTTTATAAAGGTTAGTTGCAACTTGAGCTGATGATGCTGTACTAGATCATCTTCCAATAGTCAAGTCCATTAGGATCTAAAGATACTATGGTGTTGATTGGGTCTTTATGAAGGTTAGCAACTTGAGCAGATGATGCTATCCACAGTTACTATGGGGTTGATGACATTTGAACTTGAAACACTGCACATGTGGGTATGGGTCATTTTTTTTCCTTCTCAATTATCAGAAGAGATTAGTGAGCATGAAATTGAAATCTGGAGTTTGCTTAGTTGAAAATCAAACAAGTGCAATCAACCTAGAATGTTGGCCATTAGCATTCTATCGAGTGGGAGGGGAGATTGGGACATGATCAATCCTGGGAATAGCAAAAAAACAAAATCTATGTAGAGTGCTCTCTTCTGACTAATTTTCTGTTTTGGATTGGTTAAGCTTTGCATTTCACATTTTCCTAAATGAGCTCGCAATAAATTTTAGAGTGTAAATAAAATATTATGATGTCAGATACTGATTGCTCTAATAAAATCAATGCCAATATCTTGCCCCCACCTTTTTTTTTTTTTGGCCTCATGTACTCTATGATTAACAGAAATGGTTATTTTAAGTTTGATACAATAGCTGTGAATGCTGGAATGGCATGATGTTTGCTCACTCATGTCTGGGAACCATAAAAAACATGGGGGGACAAAATTAGAGTGCATCTCTTGTGGATGCTAGATTCATTCTCGTAAGCACTTGCCTGCTGTCCCCATCCTTTATCTCACCCTTCTCGGTGCTTGTGGTTCAGATGCAGAATCTGTTTTCGAAGACATGAAGCGACTAGGGATAGTCCCCACAATGAAATCGCACATGCTACTTTTATGTGCTTACTCGAAAAGTGGCAACGTAGCTAAGTGTGAGGACATCATGAGACAGATGCAGCAATCTGGGCTTGAGCCAGATACTCACGTCCTCAACAGCATGTTGAACCTCTATGGTCGATTAGGACAATTTGAAAAGATGGAGGAAGTGTTGAATGCAATGGAAACCGGGCCATATGTAGCCGATATAACCACTTATAATACACTGATCAACGCATATGCACGAGCAGGGTATTTGGAAAAAGTCGAGGAGCTTTTCCAGATGATTCCAATCAAAAGGTTACAGCCGGATGTTGTGACGTGGACGTCTCGACTTGGAGCATACTCGAGAAAGAAGCTTTACAAAAGATGTTTAGACATTTTCGAGGAAATGATTGATTCTGGTTGTTTCCCGGATGGAGGAACTGCGAAAGTGTTGCTTTCGGCATGTTCGAGTGAATATCAGAGAGAGCAGGTCACCGCTGTCATCAGAACCATGCACAAGAGCATGAGAACTGCTTTGCCTGTATAAAGGAAGCACGCTTCCTATAGTTTGATGAGCGAAAACAATCTTGGAAATGTTATGGCTGTCCAAGGTGTGGTTTCTTTGTTCACGGCGTTGGCAAGCCTGCCTTATCTTTGGTCAATGTTCCACCGTGGCACAACCACACTAGCTCCAGATGACGGTTTTGGATATATGCACGACGCACTATAGTTATCGCCGAACCTGATGTTACAGAAAAAGAAGAACGCAACTGTTAAACAGTAGTTTGATAGAAATTTTCTGCAAAAGGTCGAGTCCTGTTGCGTTCTTTGTCACGGTGATGCTCTTTTTTTTTTTCATGATGGTGAATCGTTCTTTCTTGAAACAAATCCAAAATCAGGTTGTTTTCCAAAGAAAGCTGAAGATAGGTACCTAAAGCACATGAAAAAAAAAATCGTGGGAGAGAGATTTTGCCCTTAGGCTATTGTTTTCTAAGGTTAGCATTTGAATGTTTCAAAGCACGATATTATGAATGTCCTTTCATTAAGAATTTTGCAAAACAATAGGGCTCTAGTGTCTAATGTGCAAATGTCGTGCGAGGAGCTAGGTTGAGTATGCTTGCATGTCCTTTCGTAAGTGAAGTGAGAGGTTTTTATCTGTAGCTTGGAGATATCCTTAAGAACATTAAAGTGAAGCACCAAGAGAGAAGCCCGGATGACCAACGCATTTGTCGTGTGATGGTAATTTAATTTAATTAAAGTCAGTAAACCAATCTAATTTAGATTGGTAATTCAATGAGTAGTTAGTAAATTCAAAACATTAACAAGCCATGTAAATAGAACTTGGTAATTAGTATAAGAAATGCTAATTTTCAAGCTATATGAAATTTGGTATTTTCAAAATAGTATTCATAAGTTGTTATTAAGTTACCTTAAAAAAAAAAGTCATTAGTCATTCTTCTACAAAAGGTTTTTTTGATACTTAAATATAGTTATTGAAATTAAGTCTTATTAACGAGTTCTTCCTGGTTACTTATTAAATGTACTTAATACGGGAAAATTTTGATTTTTAATACATCTATTATGCATATAATATGAGAAAGACAATGCATTGGAAATTATAAATTGTTTAACTAGTGCCCCAAACACTCACTAACAGAATTCATTAAACTTTACCTTTTGCACGTAAAACAACAAAATTGTGCCAATTGATGATACGAAGATGAATATTCTACCTGAACATACAAGTAAATATCCGAAGGGGTTGCTCGAATGGTGAATGTGTTTGCTCTCCTCGCTCAAGATTCGGGTTTGAATCACTACGCTTTTGGCATTCTTTTCGGGCCATTCCAGGAGCACAGACACGTGCGACCCTTGGAAATTCCCTGGTGTGTGTGGTACGGGAGTATTGGGTGTTCTTAATGTCACGGAAGACCCATTGATATACACAAAACCATGGAAGGAAATCTTCAACCAGAACATCAGGCCAATTGCCGAAAGAAGTGATTTTATGGTAGCTACTAGCTGACATGAATGGAGGCGCAATTTGCGAGAGAATCGAGATTTAATAAATGGGAGATGGTCTGCTAAAGATTCTATATTGCAGGCGCTAAGCACGTGATGTTCATATTGGTGCACAAAAATCAGCATTCCACAAACTTTGTGCTCATTGGAGTTCGCTGAGACAAGTGACTGACCACCATTATCTTTTTTTGTCAGCTTGGCCTCATTTCGATCAACTTGGAATAGTTATACTGAATTTCCAAATTTCCATTCAACAACCCCAACAACAACCAAGGAAGTTATTTTTAGGAACATCCACCAAACTCCACATCCTATGTAAATCTTTGTGGGAGAGGGAGAGGGAGAGGGAGAGAAGAGAGAGAAGGGCATTGTGGAGTGTGCACAGACAACTGAAGAGGGATAGTCCGAGATTAGAATTACAGAAATGGCGTCGTCGAGGTTGTTGTGGGCGTCAAGAGCAGCCTCGTACCTCAGGATCTCGGTGTTCCACAGAGGATTTTCCACAGGTAAGGGAGAGAAACGGCCCTGCTTTTTATCTTGATCTTCTTCTTATTGATCAAAGCTTTGTCTTGAGATCTTGCTTTAAGACTTTCTCCATATATATTGTCATGGTGAGTTGATTAACATATTTATGCATAGAGGCGGAGCTCACCACCGATATGGTTTTTAGAATGAATGATATGTGATCTATGCTATGGAAAAAAGTAGGAGAAAAAGATCTGATTTCGATCAACGGGTTGCATATTTGGCATCGTTGTGTTGAGCATAGATAGGTGGGATCGAGCCAATGACGTTCGTTCCCTGTTGCTTGGGCCGAAGTGGCATTGTTATATGTTATGTAAGGGTGCTTTAAAGAAGGTGCCGAGTCAAAAGCTAGAGCACATTGATCAGCATGAATGAGTTGCAGAGCAATCTGCCTAAAAAATGACAGTGCTAAAAAAGGATTGAAATATTTAAGTCCCTAGCATCTCCAATTGAAAGCTCAAATGGCATTGGTAAGCCAGATCACATCTGTTTCCTAAACGTGAAGTTTTCCCTCTTGTTGTGCTGCTCATTCATGAATTAAGATCAGATGACTATTTTCAATTATCTAATTCACACGCTCTGACCAGCTTGTTTGGAATCTGTGGATCATCCTCTTATACAGAGTGTGCTGATTGCTATAGACATTGCCTCATATTGCGTATCCCTGTCTTGGAATTATTGCAGTTCTCAAGGATCTCAAGTATGCCGATTCTCATGAGTGGGTGAAAATTGAAGGCGCTTCTGCAACTGTTGGCATAACCGATCATGCGCAAGACCATTTGGGAGATGTTGTGTACATCGAATTGCCGGAAGTAGGGGCTGCGATCGCACGGGGCAGCAGCTTTGGCGCAGTTGAGAGCGTCAAGGCCACCAGCGATATATACTCCCCCATTTCAGGGAAAGTCGTTGAAGTCAATGAAGAGCTCAACAAATCTCCCGGTCTAGTGAGTTCTTTTATAGAATTATGTTCCTGTTGCATTGGTTTTTAAGATCGAAATGATTAGTTGATTATGGTTCTTCGTGGCATACTGATTCAAAAAACAGAAGATGGTATTTTGTTGGTCCGGTTTTTGCTTGAATCGATGTGTTAACTAGAGTAGCTACTCTTTAACTAATAACTTGAATGCCATCTTTTGAACTACTGTTATCTTTTGTGGAGATTGTTCGAAACGTAGTTGTCAGGTTCAGATTGATAGAAGGGTTCTTTGTCTGTGGATTTTCCAGATTAACTTGAGCCCATATGAGGACGGGTGGATTATAAAGGTCGAGGCGAAAGACGCAAACGAAGTGAACAACCTGATGGGGGCTGATGACTACTCGAAGTTCTCGAAGAAGAAGACGCAAAGCATTAAGCCTCTACCCTTGTAGAAACTGAAGTCGTGTTTAGGGGGAGGCATGGCACTCCTCTCGGACAACCGGGCACCCCTTTTTTCAGACATCTCCAGCTGGGCCATACTTTTACCGTTGTGGTTTCTTCCAACTGTGACTTTGTAGAGCATTGTGTAGAATTTCATGTAATAATTCTTGGAAATCCTTAGTTTCCATCACAATTGTGCCATCTTAGTTACAGATTCAGTTTTTCCAATCTAAATCTTTAAGGAACGCAACCTTCTCTATTTGTGAAGGGTGTTGGGCATATAAAACTCGCATCTCTCGTATTCTGTGGCCACATTTAAAGTGTAATTTACAGATTTACATTATGTGAATATTGTGGAAAAAAATTTGACCAGCTTGTAACAATTTGAGCTGTGTCGCGAGCAGAACCACCTTAAGCTTTGGGCATTTGTTATCTCATGCGAAAAGACTTCATTGCTTCTAATTAAGCATGGAGTGAATAGTTGTTGTTCAAAACAAACATTTCTTAGTGGAGTGGGACAGTAACCTTCATAGCAGTAGCTACAGTGGCCACCTCACCCCGCCCCTAGGGCTATAAAAAAAGGCCCATGTTGGCCTGACCCGACCCGACCCTAAATTTAGGGTATTTTGCGACTAGGCCGCAGTCTTCTTCAGGTGGAGAGCCGGTATCAATAGGGTTTAGTTAGGATTGGGCCGGGCCGGGTTGGCGCGGAACTTTCGACACCAGTACCGCGGAACAACGTGGCTACCCTCACCACCTGAACAATTGTCGCCATCGCCCATTCTCGCCGTCGCCACCACCGTCACCATCGGTACCCAGCCACCACCGTCTCCAGCCACCCACCAGCGTCGCCACCGGATCTTGTTAAAAAAAGCGACCAGCCTCACCATCACTACCCAGCCACCAGCGTCGCCACCAGATCTGGCCAGAACCAGCGACCAACTTCGTCGTCGCGGACGTGTCCAGAACCAGCAACGATCGCCGGCGTCTCTCATTGGTATGTGCTCAACCTTCTTCTATGACGAAGAACTTGATGAACACTTGTATATCTAGTATTCCTAAGTCTGGAGATCTGACTGCGTAGAAGCTGCGTGCGAGATGGAGAGAGACGTTTGGAGTTTGAGCTTGTCTGGGTTGGAAATGGGGTTCCGCGAAGAGCGCCCGAGTCGTTTTTCGTGTCAGACATGATTCGGCTGATGTTGCACCGTAAATGTGCTGAATTTGTTTGTGTCCTATGGGTTGCAACCATTGAAGAACGATTCCGTGTTTATCAATGTTGTTTATGCAAAATTGCATTGAATTGCTTGTCTTGTATGTATGCACATTACGCCTCTTCGAACTCTCTTTCGCAGAAGCTTTCGCAAGCAATCCAAAAAAAAAAAGGAGGAGAAGCAACAAACATTAGAGTGTCCTTTCTTGGAGCTTGATTCCAGTAGGTAGCTGAAATCCCGAGCCTTTTCCACGTCCTCGACGATCTTTTCATCTGATAAAAAGGAGGAGAAAAAAAAATTAAAAAAACCAACCCGGGATAAAAGGATTGGCGCGGTGGCGAGGAATAAAAAAGGCTCCGGCGCACCCTCATTTCTTCTCTCCCCTGCTCGCGTGCTTGCCACGAGCTCCGTCGCCTGTAAACCTTCGTCCTCCACCTTTTTTCTCTTCCCGTTTTCTAACCCTTTTTGGTCTATGCATATTGGTTCTCCGCAGCGGCAAAACCAGCCGCAGCAAACCCTTCTTAATTTTCCTCGGTTTCATGTTCTGGATCATCCCTTTAGCAGTCCGGTCGGGGTGTGACTGACCATGATCAGGGTTTATGCGTTAAGGCTTCTTGATGATGCAATTAAGGACGGTTTTGGGGCTTTAAGTTGGAGCGTGATAGATGATGGGGTTTGGTAGTTTAGATGGATTTTGATGGCAAGAGCTTCGGAACGTTCTTGCTCAAGCACATCGCGTTGTGTCCAGCGCTCATTTCCTCTGAAGTTTTTTTTTTTTTTAAATCCTTAACGAAAGTGATGAGATTGGGACTGATGTGGAGAGCTTCTACTGTTGACAGGCTTGAGATTTGGATAGATTGAATTGATTTCTGGTTATTTTATGTTTGTTTGTGCTGTGCTTTTGGTTGGGCTCTTGCATTGAGAACTTTTAGTGCGAAATCAAACATTATAATAGAGTATGCCCTTGCGAAGACTGTCAGTCGTCTGTAGATAAATCTGACTTGAGTTTTGATACTTTGTACGTATATTAGGACAGCACTATAATACTTGGAAAGTTGACTGGAAAGCAACTAACATTTGAGGTTTGTTCGTGCATATAAATATGGAAGAGTCTCGAATTTCAAAGAGGTAACATCGAATGAACATGTGACTTGAATCCATTGGAATTTTGATCTTTGGAGGGATCAGCAAGACTAGCACAATCTTGGTTGGGAATCTGGTAATTAGCAATTATATTCTTTATTCCACATGTAGCTATAATGCACTTTAGTTCGAGGAATAATTGGACAAGAGCCAAAATCCTTAGATGCAGTTATTCTTCGCATATATAATCTCCAACCAGATACCTTCTGTAGTTACAATCGACTACTTTGATCAGCACCTCATTGACTTCATGGCACTGCTAAGATATGCAGAAAGCTGCAAAACGCAATTAAAGGTTCTTTGGCTACTTTGGCGGTAGCTGGGTTAGTTTCTGAATCAATGGGGATGCTCCAGGACTTACAACTTCGAGCTGTCAAAAAATGAGACACATGATCAGTGATGTTTCCACATTGGCAAAGGACAAGTTCAATATTTGGGAGAAGAAAAACAAGACAGGTAAAGTTGTAGCACAATTCAAGCCATGTTAAGAAAGACGAAAGGGCTAAAAAAGGAGATCTTCTCTTCTAGTGATCCGGCAAATTGTTGTACAATTCAAGCTATGTTGATGCAAATTGCAATTGTTTACCATTTTCATTATCTCATCTTGTTTAGGAGGGTTGAGGTGGGGACGAATTAATTTCAGAAATGGGTTTCGATTCTAATGCCCTGCAAGGAGGCTTGGTAAAAGCACCGAGCGTAAGAGTTATAATAGGAGCAGAGTAACACCGACAAAAAATAAAAATAAAAATAATAACAACTCATTTATGGCACCTTTATATAAAAACAGGGCCTTTTATTGTTTGGACAATTTTCTGTCCTCCTTCCGTTCATCCATCTTCTTTTCATATACTCTCTATCTGTAATAGATCAAGACTTTGCCAAATCCAAACATGAGACATCTATTAATTGTGTCACATCTGAATCCACAATCGACATGTTCTTTTTAAATAGATCACACACAACGTAACATGCTAACATGTTTCTTAACTCTAACAAAAGAATTCCTCGCCGGTGTTCAACAAACTAAAGCAAACGATGAACAATAAATGACAACACGTTCAATTGTCTCTAAAAACCCTCTTCTAAAACAGGAACCACATACGCTAAAAACTAGTTGTTACTTACTCCGCATTAATTTGATAACCTGTTGGAACACCACTTCCACGAGTTCCCCTTTATCCCTGCTCGTTGCCCAATAATATTGAAATAAGCTATGAGAAGTATAAAAAGTTCGAATTAAGGTATTGATGGGAAAGAAGAAAGTAATACCCGTTGCCGACGTTTTCCGATACAAATCCTCCGATTGACCAAACACGATTGACGGATTTCAGCAACCGTTCACGAGTCTCTTGCGGAACTTTATGCCGCAGCATGTCCATCCAAAAACGATACCGTAATTTTTTCTCTTGCGAGGGCTCCACTCCATAGAAGATGGACAAAATATTCTGCCCTTTTTCTTCAACGCATTTGAACATTTGAGCTAGTTTATCGAGACAGTCAGGAGATGAGGCAAAATCTTCAGAGATGATTGGAATAAATATCTTGCAGTGGTCCATGGCATTCCGAACCTCGAGATCAGAATCTTTACCAATGAGGTATTGATCATCATCTCTGAACACACTGATATTTTTACACTCGAGGTGGCGAGCAAGGTGAGAAGTAAAGATCTTTGTAGCAGGAGGGCTAGAGATTGGGAACACTTCGTACATATTTTTTTTTTCTTTTCTTCCCGACAATGCAGCACGACAAATCAAAGCCATTGTGATAAGATATAACCTAACAGTAATCGTACGAAATTTCAAAAGAACAAGGTAACTTTAAAAAGCCACCGAATCGGTATAAGGCCATGAACTCCGCGAACATCACATGCATTCTCTATGCGGGAATTGAAGGGAGGCCAAAGCTGTCAGAGAATACTTACGAAACATGGGGATTCGTTCGATCCACGGCCGTCTCAATATACTCGAAACCGTTTTAAACACCATTTCCTCCAGCTGTCCCTGACGCCTGCTCATCCAAAAGTGCCCAGGGGTTCGTGCTTAGATTTAAGACGAATCTGACATATAGATTCAAAAATTGTAGATGAATACATATACATACATACATACCCATCAGCATCCTCCCGTAATGAGCATCCTTTAATCCTTGTGACAGACCTCAGCGCTTCTTTCCATTTTTCCACTTGTTCCGGCGAATGGTGTTTCGCCAGTTTCCTAAAACCCTTTCCAAACTCCCCCCTTTGCTCACGTACATCAGAGACATCCACGTCATAGAATATAGGCAGGACTACTTGGCCCTGCTGTCTGCGGCAATCCATAATCTGGTGGAGTTCATTGAGGCACCATTTACTATCCCCATAATTTTTGGAAATGATGGGGATCGCGATCTTACTATTCTTGATGGCCTCGAAAATCCCCAGCACTATCCGCTTAGCGAGGAGATCCGAATCGTCCTTGAACACGGAGAATTTAGCATCTACTAGCTTGTTATAAAGGTGATCAGTGAAGCCGTCACGAGTGTCTTCCCCTCTGAAATTCAAGAACACGTCATAGTTCGAACGGACAACTAATGGGGAACGAATGGTTAGGGCTTGCCAATGCATCTCCAAACCTCTGGAATTTCGACAAACGGCCTTTCTTTTCTCACTCTGATTTATGCGAGCGAGGCCAACTGCAGCGGAGCCAGACGGTAGACTAGCTAGGGCAGCCATCTCTGCAATAAACTCTTTTCTCTCTTCGAGATGGAACTCAACTTCCGAAATCGCTCCCACCAGCGTATGGAGTCGGGGTGTCCGATAACACCCCGACTGTCGGAAAATGTGATGCATGGTCAACTCCGACACGTTCCGACACGCGAGTTTGGAATTGCGAGAGGCATGGCGGGTTTCTAGGGCGGGGTCATCATTGAAGAAGGTGATGGAGGGTGGAGGCGAGGGCGAGGAAGCAAGAGGCGAGGCCGTGACTGCAAGGGAGGGCCAAAGGAAGAGTAGAGACAGAGTCGACCGATAGGGAGAGATAGAGAGGGAGAGATACAAATTTGCAGGAAAACGGCGTTTTGTAGGGAATATATGATCTCACAGAGGCCGCCGCGGCCCTCTGATTGGCTGATCTATGTTCAGGGTCTGCCAATAACGATGAGCTGCTTTCGTTGCTAACAGGCGTAATAGCGACACCCGAAAGGGCAATAAAAGATAGAATTATGTGGTGGGAATGCTAAAAAATAGATCCAACGTAAAACTCTTTCATGGTCACGCCCGAAAGGACAATGTAAGCAGCCTATCGGGAGAAGAGGAAAAGTCAGCTCTTCTCCGGATGAGCTGACTTTTCCTTTTATCCCGATGCGCCACTTTCATTGCCCTTTCGGGCGTCACCAAAAGAAAGGTTTACGTCTGTTAGAGAATGTTCGATTTATTTTTTAGCATGAGATGCTTTCATTTTTCAATTTAAAAAAAAAAATTGGAAATGAGGAAAGTACGAGGAAACCCGGTCCTAAGGTTCAATTAAGAAATTCAGGCCATTTATTTTAGGAGCTTCGATCATTCGATTTTTCATAATTATCAAAATAGTGACTAACGATAAAGAACTTAGACCATTCGGCCATTTATTTTATTTGTTTCTTATAATTATTGAGAAAGAGAGGGTGTTCGTGGAAAAGACAATCCGAGTCTCCATGGAAAGATAATATATCTCTCTCTTGAGTCGGCGTCATCATTTAGATTTCTATAATTAGGCCTTTGGGCATGAGTTGAACATTCAAATAACAATAAAATTAATATCACTGGAAAACTCTAGACTTATTTATCTATGATAGATTTATCTTATTATTCTTTTATCACAAAAATTTTAAATTGGTACATCTATAATAAATTCATCCAAAATTAATGTTTTGATCACCAAATACCCTAAATTAGTAAATCGTAACAAATTTATCATATGTTAGTTTTAGTTAAATTGGATTAATACTAGAGGTGTATGGTTCCGGGGTAGAACTTGAATCCCGAGAACCGGATCGGTAGGAACTATAGGTTTCAAGTTTCAAAAAAATGAAGAACCTATTTTGATGAGTAGATTCTAGGTTTTTTATTGGAGGAACTTAAAACCTGTAACATGTAACCTTGAATTTGAAACAAGTTTTAATATTTTTCTTGGTTTATGTCTTCATGCGATTTTCAATAATCTATATTGTTCGATAATGAGTGTATAATCCAAAAACACTAGTCCGAGTTTCCATTTTATGACTAAAATTTTTACTTTTTATTAATGTTTAATATTTTGTGCAGCGATTTGCAGCATGTTGAGAAAAAATGCCAATCAAAGATGCACCATCTAAGAATTGTGAGAAACATGGTGGGTTTTTGGGGCGGGTCTGAAAGTGCGAAGGAGAGAAC